>NC_073306.1:181927804-182227804 GCF_027595985.1 Sorex araneus | reverse complement strand
CAGCCAGGCACTTTCACAGAGAAGGCGCTCAGGAGTGGCGGAGTCAATATCTGAGGATGTATTTGGCAGGGGGTGGTGAGGGAGAAGTTCCCAAGCTTTGCACAGGGGACCCAAGGGCCACTCCTGGTAACACTTGGTCATGCCCGGGCAGGTGGTTCAATGCTAGAGGTCAAGGATATAGCGCTGTTCAGAACTTGTGGTGTTGGGGACCCTGGTGGTACTTAGGGGCGTCCAGGGCTGCAACCAGAAATGTTTGGGATGTCAGGTGGTGTCAGGGATAGAACCCAGGTTAGGCGCATGCTAGGAATGAGCTCTAACTGCTGCATATCTCATGGCCCTCGATAGCTGAAGGTAATGAGTTCCAATGGATGGGTAAATGAGGCAGTAGATACTTCTACCTTAGTTGTATTTAGTTCACATCTCTCTGAGGAATAAGCAATATTATCTTGATGAGTAGCTATGCTCATTACTTCTTAAGATCCCTAAATTGTTAGAGTTCTACATTTTACCAAGAACCCCCTCCCACCTGGCACAGAGAATTCCTTTGAGATGTTTTGGGTCTAGTGGGAGAGAAAGACTTAATCAGAGTGGGCCCACTAAAAAGGCATTGATGATGGAAAACCTTGTCGCATTTTTATTTTTTTATTTTTATTTTTTTTATTGAATCACCATGTGAAAAGTTACAAAGTTCTCAGGCTTACGTCTCAGTTATACAATACTCAAACACCCATCCCTTCACCAGTGCCCATATTCCACCACCAAAAACCCCATATACCTCTCACCCCCCGCCCCTCCATCCCTGCCTGCGTAACTGATAAATTTCACTTCATTTTCTCTTTACCTTGATTACATTCCATATTTCAACACAAAACTCACTATTGTTGTTGGAGTTTCCCCCCAAAAAAGACAGCCCTACTGCCAAGGAAGCATTTGATAATTAGTTTTCCATTGCTGAGAATGAAGAGATACGCTGTTCCAAGTACATAATTCTTTTTTTTCCTCCTTCCTGCCTTGTCCCATTTTTAGAATGTATATTACAAAATTCTGCTTCCCAGTTCAAACTGTAGACAGAATCCATACATTTATCAACAACTTTTAAATTAATGCATGGTTGGGGGCGGAGTGATGGTACAGCAGGTAGGGTGTCTGCCTTGCATGTAGCTGATCCAGTTTTGGTACCTGGAAGCTCATATGGTCCCAGCATCCCAAACCCTCCAGGAGAGATACCTGAGCCACAGAGTCAGTAATAAATCCCTGAGCACTGCTAGGTGTGGCCCCAAAACAAAAAATTAAATTAAATTAAAGCATTGTCATCCAATAGTTGTTGAGTGCTTGCTCTATCCTAAGAATATATTAGAGACTGAGATACAATAATATATACAACAGACAATGCCTGCCTTCCAGGGGAAGATAGCAGATATTATATAAATAAATAATGTATCAGACAATTATACTTTGGAAAGAAGTAAAGCATGATAAAGGGTATTGAAAAAAATCATTGTAAGCCATTTGTCTATGCAGGTTAATCAGGAAGGGCCATCCCAATAGGGTGAAATTAGAATAAATGAGACACTAGAGAAATAAGAGAACAAACCTTGCTGTGCTGTGGGAGCAAAGCCTTCTGGGTAAGGGAATAGCAAGTGCAAATGTCCTGAGGTCAGAACAAACACAGGAGTCCCAAGTATGCAAAGTAGCCCGTGCAGATGGAATAGAATGAACAGGGAGCAAGCAGAAGGAGATAGATCAAAGATGAGTTCTTTCTACACCTTTCATCTGAGTGAGACAGAAAAAGAGTGGAGACAGAGCAGAAAGTGCTTTGACTCAGATTTCACACGGAAGGTCTGACTGCCTTGGAATTAACAGGCTGTAGGGGACTGAGGATGCAGTGGATGATGTTGGTAGTGTAGGGAAGAGAGGGACCCATGTCCTAGACTTGGGTAGTAGAAGCAGAGGTGGTGGGAGGAGGTTGAACTGTGGACATATGTTGATGGTAGAGTTGATGGAATTTTCTATAGGTTGGATAGAAGGTATGAAAAAGAAGAGGAGAGAGGCAGGTATAATTTCAACGTTTGGGGCCTAACCAACTGGAAGAACGGAAGTGCCATTTACTGGGATGGGAGAGGTTTGGCGCTAGAGGAGGGAAAATAGGGGTTCTATTTTGGACAAGTTAAGTATGTGGTGCCTGTTGGACATCCAAGTGGAAATGTCAAGTCAGCAACGGGCGAAGCAACTTTGGAATTTAAGTGGATAAAGGCTGCCATATAAATGCAGAAGCGAGAAGCCCAGACAGACATTTAAAGCCAGAGGGATGGCTGTGAAGTGGATGAAATAGAGCAAAGATGAGGTTCAAAGCCCGAGATCTTGGCACTGCAGCATCTAGAGCTCAGGAGAGGTGAGTCTCCTGGTTCCGAGAAGTAAAAAGAAAGAATACAATTCTTGGCTCCCTGGGGAGGGCTACTTTGTTGTTACAGGTTTTGTTTGGTTTTTTGTTGTGTTTTTCTGAGTGTTCTGGGAGCCATGTGGTGTGGGGGTCGAGGCTGGGCCTCCTGCATGTCACTGCATGTCCTTTGTCACTTCCCTGGTCCTGTTTATTCTTTCTGTTTTGTTTTGTTTTTGGGTCACACCCGGCGATGCACAGGGGTTACTCCTGGCTCTTCACTCAGGAATTACCCCTGGCGGTGCTCAGGGGACCATATGGGATGCTGGGATTAGAACCCGGGTCAGCTGCATTCAAGGCAAACGCCCTACCCGCTGTGCTATCGCTCCAGCCCCTGGTCCTGTTTATTCTTATGGTCAGACTGGTCTAATTGCTAAATATTGGTCTCATCAAAAAAATTTTTTTTACGTAAGTATTGTTAGAAGAAGAAAGAGTAGGTGTTATGGGGGCAAGGGCTATAGTTCAACTGGTAGACCACATATCCAAGACCCTGAGTTCAGTCCTTGAACCCCTTGTAGCAGCCCTCCCCACCCCATTTAGTGCCCACGTCAGTACCACAGAGTACACACCCTAAAAAAAAATGTTTTCATGGGAAAGTCACAGTGATATGACCGTCTTTCAAAATGAAAATATAATAAGTGAAATCTGGAGGTTATAAACAAACAACAGTATAAAGATGATTCAAGGAATAAAATGGAAGAAAATGACCCTCTTTGTTGGGTGGGGGGAAAGATTGTGGAGAAGGAGAGAATAGGGCTAGGGACTATTCATTTCTATATTCCTAAGATAGAATCTCATTTCGCCATAAAAAAAGGAATGAAGTGCTGACAGCTGCTACAGGGATAGGCCTTGAGAACTCTGCTAAGTGAAAGTCATACGCGAGAATTCACAGACTGTAAGATTCCATCTATATGATATATCTAGAATAGACAAATTCATATAGACAGAAAGGAGATGAGCTTGCCAGGGGCTCGAGGGAGAAGTGGAATGACTGCTAATAGGTGCAGGGTTTCTTGGGGGCTGTAATTAGAACATTCTGGAATTAGTGATAGTTGTACAACTTTGTGGAAAAATTAGAAATAGCTAAACTGTACTCTTTGAAAAATGAAATCTTATGGTTTAGCATTAATTATCAATGAAAAATGGCAATATTTTTAACATCAAATTATACAAAAGAACTATTTCATTAAAAATTAAAATTCGTGGAGCCGGTACTATAGAATCATGGGTAGAGCACTTGCCTTGCACACAGCCCACACAGGTTTGGTCCCCAGCACCTTTTATAGTCCTCCCAGCAGAGCCAGAAGCTCTTCCTGAGTGTAGAGAGACAGGAGTAAGTCCTGAGCAATGCTAGGTGTGGCCCCCAAATCGGGGAAAAAAAAAACAACATCAAAAATAAAATTGCATTCAAAATCTTGAATTACCTGTGAACGAGAGAAAACACACACCTTTTTTTGGAGGGGTAGGGGTTTATATCTTAGATATACAGTAATTTATTTTGGCATCTAATTAATGACAATCCACATCTGAGATCCACCAAATCTGGTTTGTCTCCACCACCATATACAATTGACCTCCTTTTCCCATCTTATCCGCTGCACCTCTCTTCCCCATTCTGTTGTCAGAACCTAAGAGTTTGTTTTGTTGTGTTTTGTTACTTCATTTTATTTGCCTTTTAAAACTTCTACAAATGAGAAAAGTCTTAAAGGGGCCAGAGAGATAGTGCAGATGTAGGTAAGGGCATTTGTTTTGCATATGGCTGACCCGGTCCAATCTCTGACACTTCACTGTCCCCTGGGCTATGCTGGGAGTGACCCCCAAGTGTGGAACTGCTCCCAGAACAAGCCTCTGAGGGGCCTGTGTGCCTCCTCCCTAAAAAAAAAAAAAAAAAAAAAAAAGTGAAATCACATTTATTTGTCTTTTTCCATCTGACTTACTACACTTAGCAAAATCCTCTCAAGGTCCATCTATGTAGCCCCCAGTGGAAACTTGTTTTTGTGTTTTATTTAAATAGCTAAGTAATAAGGTTGCAGAAATAGTAGAGGACTAAGATCTTGCCTTGTTTGCAATGGCCCCAGGGTTCAGTTCCTGACACCACATATGGTTCTTCAAGCAATGCCAGGAGTGATTCCTGAGCACAGTTGGGTATGACCTCCAAACCAAGAAAAAGAAAAAGAAAAAAAGAATTGTTAACTAGTATTGCAGCTATGGAATCAACAAAAGTAGCTGTTGGGGGCTGGAGCGATAGCACAGAGGGAAGGGCGTTTGCCTTGCATGCGGCCAACTCAGGTTCAATTCTCAGCATCCCATATAGTCCCCCTGAGCACCACCAGGAGTAATTCCTGAGTGCAAAGCCAGGAGTAACCCCCGTGCATCGCTGAGTGTGATCCAAAAAGCAAAGAAAAAAAAAGGAGCTGTTGATGGATAACTATATACTATTAACGTGGGAGGGAGCTCAGTAGAGAGATATACAGACATGCCTTACACCTATGAAGTCCTGGAGAATTCTCTGGCAACAAAACAAACAAACAGACAAGAAGTGAGACCTATAAGCACAGTGGGATCCTATCCATAAAATTCAAGCTTGGTGCTAGGATTTCCATCATTTTTATTGTCTAATAAAAGTAACATCAATGGTGGACCATGAGCAGTGTCAAGCAGCAGTGGGATAAAGGAAACCAGTTCCCAAGGCTTTGTACACTGACACGAAAACTGGGGAATCAAAATAGAACCTGCTGCATAGAATGTGGGGTCTGGTAAAAATTTAAAAAAAAATATATATATATATATATTTTAAAGGGGTAAAAGCGAGACTCAGCAGTGAATCCCAGAAGATAGCAGCCTGCTGGAGATCTCTCCAGACCCCATGCCAAGCCAATTTCACTGGGGCACCTCAGCTGGAGCAGGTGTCCCCTCTCTGCCTACTCAGATGAAACCCCAGTGGCCACAGACACCCAGAAGAAAAACCCAGGGATCAGGGGGCAGGGACTGAAGCCACATGGTGGGGATGGGCTGTCCCTCCCCATGGCCTCAGGTCCTGGCTGTCACACCCACGAACTGCCTCCGGGTGCTATTTAAGCATGCCACCCCCTTGATCCAGAAAATCACAAATGAATCTCAGAATGGATTAGCTCCCTACAGAGATGTCTCTGGACCCCAATCATTTGCAATTTTAGAATTCCAGGAGGACCTCTCATGGTATCCATAATAAGCAATAGAAAATAAATTATCTAGCATCTGCCCCTGGCAGGCAGGCTTGAACGGTGGTGGGGAAATTCGAAACAATGATGGTGGGAAGGTGTAATGGTGGTGGGATTGGTGCTGAAATATTGAATGCAGTCAATTAATGTGAATAACCTTATGAAAATAACATTTAAAAATTTAAAAAGAAGGAAAGCACGAAAAGAACTAAAAATAAAGCTTTTCCTCTTTTTCTATAATCTCTCTCAATGAGCTTGTTATTTACTATCATTTTCATCAAGAAAAGTTAAAAATTAAATAATTAGCATTTCTACCATTTATTTTTTTACATCGTACAATACCAGTTTCTAATCAAATATCACACGTGGATTTGTTTGTAGACACATTGAAATCACACATCTGTGTTTTATAGCTTGTGCATGCAACACGCATTCTGTTCTTAGAACCAAGTAACTGCACATGACTTTGAGCTCCAGTGTTTTCACTTCTCTTGCTGATGTGCACATATTCACCTTCTTCTGGGTCTTCAGCTGGTTGCTAAGGAAGGACCCATAAGAAAAGGAGTTCTGGGTGGTCCCCACTCTTTTTCCTCTGACATTCTCATTTTTAGCATAAGTGGTTGGCTAATTACAAGGAAGTAATAAGTGCACAATATACAAAGTATGTGATAATATCTGAATGGTTCATCTTTTTAAAACTGTCTTGACTTTCTCAACAATAGTTGGAAACGATCACCCTGGATAAGAACTCAGTCCTAAAAGGAGGTAAAGGGATGCACAGGATAACCTTTCAGTACCTGTATTGCAAACCATAATGCCCCCAAAAGAAAGAGAGAGGGAGAGAGAGAGAGAGAGACAGAGACAGAGACAGAGAGAGAAAGAGAGAAGAAAAGTGCCTACTATAGAGGCAGACAGGGGGAGGGTGGGAGGGAAACTGGGGACATTGGTGGTAGGACGTGTACACTGGTGAAGGGATGGGTGTTGGAACATTAGATGACTGAAACTGAATCATGAGCAACTTTGTAACTGTATAGCTTACTGTGATTCAATTTGAAAAATAGTAAAGTAAAAAAAAAAAGATACAGGCTGGGGTGGTAGTGGAAGGGAAACTGTGGCACTGGTGGTAGAAAATATGGGTTGGTGGAGGGATGGGTGTTGGAACAGTGTATGACTGAAACCCAATCATGAACAGCTTTGGAACTGTGCATGTCTCAATTTTCTTTCTGTGTTCAAGGTAAGTTCTACCTCAGTGGAATTGTGTATGTGAAATAGTCACACACAAAACGGTCAATCCTTAAAGACAGAAAGTAGATTAACAGTTGCCAGGGTCTTGGAGGATAAAATGAATTGCCTCAACATTGGAGGCTCCCCGTATTTTGCGGTCCCTTCCCCTAAAGCTTGTGGGATGGGCAGCAAGGACCAGCCCTGTACCCACATAGTCTGTGTTTCTCCTCGATTAATACCCATACTCCGTTGTGTCTCTGGCATTTGTTCCTCCAAATTTGTTTTCACTTACAAATTTAAAGTTAAAATTATTCAGCATTTTTCAGACCTCCAAAAGAGAGCATGAAACTAACCCTAAAGCCCTTCTGCACTCAGGGCCATTTAATAGTGCAGGTGACGTGCCCAGAAACTGGCCTTGCTAGTGGACCCCAATTAACCCACAACCCCACCTGCCAGGTGAGAGAAAATGTCTGGGAAATGTTTTTGGCTCTCTAGCTTTTGCTAGCACGTACATGCAAGGGGGCAATAAAAGCAATTCTGAACGGTAATTCAGTTTAAATGCAATAAGGCTCCTCCTCTCCTTTCCCCTTCTAACTTGTCCTTCTTTCTATTAACCATCATTCCCTCTTCCTGCTTCTTCATGATATTATACACATATGATACACACACACACACACACACACACATACACACACTTATACACATGCACAGTCTTCACTTCTGAGATCAAGTTTCTCCTTTGCAAAACATTTCACAGGCTGCCTTCAAAGCTCTTTTTGTTTGATTTTTTTTTTGGGGGGGGCGCTATACCTGATGCTGCTCAGGGGTTATTCCTGGCTCTGCACTCAGGAATTACTCCTGGTGGTGTTAGGGGACTACAGGCAATGTCATGGATTGAACCCGGGCCAGCCACATACAAGGCAAGTGCCTTACTATGGCTCCGGCCTGCTGCCTTCAGAGATCTTAAATCCTTCTTGGACCAGAGCACCAGGCAGAATATTTGACAAGCTATGGAATCTATTCCTTCTAGCCTTTGCTTTTTTCTTTGATTAAATTGAGACGTTTGGGAAAACATTTCATTTTTTTTAGGACAAATTATTAATATGTCAGACTCTCTTGGGAGAAAAGATCTATGGTAGTATGGCAATGCAATAACACCTTTTTCCTTCAATTCCCACTAGGACAATTGGAGACAAGGGATAATATTTAAAGTATTTACTTTTATTCCTATTAAATCAATGTTAATGCAAAAAAAAAGTCCCTGAAGCTACAAGTGCAAAAAAAAAAAAAGTCTTCTGAACCTTGATATATCTTGGAAAATAAAAGCGTATTCCAAGTTCATGATCTATCACCAGCTTGATTTCTCTGGGTATAATCCAGTTCTCCAGTCTATGCTCAGTATTGTACCTTAATTTAAGAACTGACTCAAACACAAAAGGAGTATAAATTTAGATAGACTACCAGTGACTTGGAAATTGCAAAAAGAGAATGTTTATAGAAAAATTGCTCTTTCTATTAATCTTCAAGGAGAAAGGGAGGCGAATTCCCAATCAGTGCTCAAGAGGTATCTGGGGCCCCTCCTGGCGGTTCATGGCCAACCAAGTGGTTCAAGGTTGTGGAAGAGGCGGAGCTCCTGGGGCCCTACGGTGCCAGGATTACCCAGGCCACACTTATGGTGCTGAGAAGTCTCCAGGGTTGTACGCAGTAATTCTCAGGGGACCATGTGGCATTGGGAATTGAACCTGGATTGGCTGTGTCCAGGGAAAGTACTTAACCCTTGTACAATCTCTCTAACCTGAAGGTAGTTTCTTAAACCTCCATGTTTCCTATGCCCACGGGAAGATGGGGTCAAAGGATCTGCTAACAAAAACATCTTTCTTCTTCCGTGTTATATGCTGGAGTTTGAGGAGTGGGGCCTTTCTGGTAATTCTTGGGGTCAGGTTATAATTAGGGCCATCCAAGTGGTGCTTGAAAGGCCATGCAGTGCCAGGGATTGAACCCAGAGCCTAAACATGGAAGGCGTGTCCTCTAGGCCTTTGAACTTTCTCTTGGGCACCTTTCTTCTTCCATCCTGCAGCTGGACTTCATTCCTTACCCTCTCTCAGATCCAGACAACTGTTTTTTAGAGGCTAGAAACAGAGTAGAGTGATGCTATGTCTAGGAATTGCAGCTAATGCATAAGCTCCTTCGTGTCCTTCTCCATTCAATAGTTGAACTGCAGGTCCCTGGACAATCTTAAAAGCAATTCGCTGAAGGTGGCTGAAGTGTACCAGCCCAGGTACCACAAGAACTGAAACCACCCCCCAGAACAGGAACTGCTGTGCACTGTGATGGGAGCAAATAAAGAAGCTTTGTTCTCTTGAGCCATAATCTATTTGGGTTTACTTATCATTGCAGCCTGTCCTGTCCTATCCTAACTACTGTGGGGCCAAAGAGTCCCTCCTTGGGCCAGGCTTGTGACTTGTTCATGTGCAAGACCCTGTCACCACATACCCATCCCACACCCCTTAGCACTGTCAGATAAAGCTCCAGGGTGGCCTTCAACTGTAGTCCTCAAAAGTGTTTCACACAGCAATTAAATTAGCAAAAACAAAAGAGTTTCTTCTTCCAAATCCAAGATAAGCCAGATATCTTGTGGCTAAGTGCAATGTTCATGTATCATTGTGGACCCAAAACATATGGGAGTCTGGGGAAGGGAAAAAGGAGGTCTTGGATACTTTGGTCTTGGATACCTAACAGCAATTTATTCATTGCTTTATATAGAATATCTGATATAATGTCCAATCTTTCGTGGGTTGGAGTTTCAGTTCCAATGGTATCCCTGACTAACCACTTGTTTTCTCCCTCTCTGTACAAGGAGGTATTTGAAGACTAAGGTGCTCATGGTTCCTTCCAGATCTATTAAAAGATATATCTAAATTCCAGCACCAGAATTAAACATTAAACATGAACTGTGACATGCTGATATTCAGATTGAACACCCCAGCTTGACACTGATCTACTCTCATTTATTGGGATCATGCTGGACTTGTTACATCTTTCAAATATCATCTTTGGCTATTTCTGCCAGAGTCAAATTTAGAACTTTCTCAAGCCCTTACTTTAGTCAGATTATGTGACGAGTGAATGAGGAAGACCAGGGTGTTCCCAAATTTGGAGCTGTGGCATATGAGTGAATTTCATAGATGTTAGAAGAAAAGGAAACAGGTTCTTGGGCAAGTAAGTTTGGTAAATACTAGGCTGAACAGATAGAACTCAGTGGGGGACAGACGTTCTCCCCCACAATCTGCTGCTGCCATCCTCATACCATCTCAACTCCATGTCTCCTGGCATTCAGCCCCTTCCATAATTTCCACTAAATCTTTCCGTTACAAACAACCATTTGTGATTAATTAAAAAAATTTCCTTTCCTTAATATATCCTGAGGGTCCAAAAAAGCACCATAGAAATGACATCTGCACCTATATATTCGTTGCAGCACTGTTTATAATAGCCAAAATCTGGAAACAACCCAAGTGCCCTAAAACAGATGACTGGTTAAAGAAACTTTAGTACGTCTATACAATGGAATACTATGCAGCTGTTAGGAGAGATGAAGTCATGAAATTTGCTTATAAGTTGGTAGAAATGGAGAGTATCATGCTAAGTAAAATGAGTCAGAAAGAGAGGGACAGACATAGAAGGACTGCACTCATTTGTGGAATATAAAATAACATAACTGACACCCAAGGACAGTAGACACAAGGGCCAGGAAGATTGCTCCATAGCTGGTAGCCTGCCTCATGAGCTGGGGGAGAAGGCAGATGGAATAGAGAAGGGATCACTAACTCAATGATGGTTGGAGAAATCAGTCAGGATGGGAGATGCATGCTGAAAGTAGATAAAGGACCAAACATGATAACCTCTCAGTGTCTGTGTTGCAAAGCATAGTACCCAAAAATAGAGAGAGAGTATAGGGAATATTGTCTGCCATGGAGGCAGAGGAAAGGTGGGAAAGGGGGGGCATACTGGGGACGCTGGTAGTGGGGAATGTGCACTGGTGGAGAGATAGGTGTTTGATCATTATATGATTACAACTCAAACATAAAAGCTTGTAACTATCTCATGGTGATTCAATTAAAAAAAATCCTTCCCTTCCACCTTCTGTCATTATTGATGTTGCTGCAATGACCAGAGGTTGCACACCTGAGCAACAGAGTGTGATATACCTAGTTGCGGTGCAGCTAGAAATTGTAGTGGCACCAGGGGGTCACAAACAGCAGAACTGCCAAGACTATGCTTGGCACATCAGTGACACCAGGGGCTGAACTTGAGACTGCGTGTGGCAAGAGATAAGTTACCTAAGCCACTGAATTATCTCTCTAGGTGTTATTCTTTTTTTCTAGTCTCGCCATTATATTGGGGAAAGTAAAAGAGTTATCTCAGTTTGTATCCCAATAACATGCTTGTTTATTTATTTATGTTTTGCTTTTTGGGTCACACGCAGCGATGCTCAGGGGTTACTCCTGGTTATGCACTCAGGAATTACTCCTGGTGGTGCTCGGCAGACCATATGGGATGCTGGGAATCGAATCTGGGTCAGCCACATGCAAGGCAAACACCCTACCCGCTGTGCTATTGCTCCAGCCCAGAATGCTTGTTTAAATACTCTAGTTAGACTCTTTTTCAAGCTCCCCCTTTCCGAGAATACATGGAAATCCTTTCCCCTTATTCCTTGACCATATTAAACTTCTTAATAATTGTCCAGAAAATGTTTATATTGGTTCCAACCCTGTGCATTGCTCAGTTAAACAAAACTGGCCCCATTTCATAGAGAAGACATTTAGGGATCATCAGTTATTTGTTAAAAGGCAACTTAATATATTTAGTGCCCCCCCCAGCCTCCATAATTCTTAGTAGATTAGGAATAAGTCATTCCAGCTACTTATACCTAACAGTACCCCACCTACTGTTTTCCCAGAGACCAAAAAAAATTAAAATGTATCTTTTATTAGTTAACTCACTAATTTAGTATGTCAACTATGTGTTAGCTGAGACACTAAATCTGATATTGCGTGCTTGTCTTGGTTAGTGCTCTGCACTGAAGCCTGACCACCTTTCCCGATCTCTCCTCCCCTTTCTCTCTCACCTTATTATCCGCAGCAACACTTTCTCCATTTCATTGAGGTTAGGTTAAACTTCAGTTTATCAATTTTCTTGCACTTAAAAAAAAAAAACCACTGGCCTCTTCCGCTCATTCTGTTCTTTTTCTCCTATTTCAGGGAGAAGAAGCAAACCCCCCTTTCCAGGGTTGAACTCCCATCTGGGCTCCCAAAGTTCTTTCCCCCAGACCCAGAACTTCTCTTCACTTCCAGCACCCCCTGCCCCTTAGTACATGACTCACTCTTCCACTTACTGCCACTGCCTATGCACAACAAACATTTATTCCTCCTGCTTCAGACATTGAAAAGTTCTAAATCAGAATGCCATTAGATTCTGGGCTCACTGGGGCCCCTTCCAGGTTGACTGTGTCTTCTGGAAGCAGAGAGAGGGCTCACTCAGGAGCCTCTGGTAAAGGCTCTAACCCTAGGTTAAGGACTTCTTCCTGATGACCTCGTCACCTTTCTAAGATGGCACCTCCCAATACTGGCACATGGCAAGGTTATTGCTTGATTAGCTCTCTCTGCTCAGGAGGCCCTGGATGACTGACTAGGCTGGCAGTTCAATGTGAGGGCCTGAAGATGCAGTGAAAAGGGCTTCCACCTGGCACTACCCAGGGACCATATAGTGCTGAGGATTGAACTAGAATCTGTTGCATGCAAGGCATAATCCCCTGTACTGTCTCTCCAACCTCAAAAATCAGCTTTCTTCTTCTTCTTCTTCCTTTTTGGTAGTGGGAGGTATTGGGCCACACCTAGGTGGTCAAGACTTACTTCTGGATCTGTCCTCAGGGATCACTCCTGGTCTGTGCTCAGGATCACTCATGCTGGGGGCTCAGAACACTACATGGGGTTCATCAGAGTTTGGGCCTGAGTTGGCCCCATGCAATACAAGAGTGCTGTACTGGATCTCAGACCCCACAAATCAGGTTTTTGGAACTTCAGACATGCACCATCTCCACTGAGTAGTCTACACTCATCGTTCTCTTTCTCCTAGCTCCTAATTCCATGGTGATTCTCCTTCTCTCTAACACTGTTCAGTCACCAGAGACTTGGGAATCCTGGATCCAGTTACTGCTATTTAGAACAACAACTATTAATTGCATTTATTGGGCAGGTCAGTGTTAAGTGCTTATACATGCCATCTCATTTCATCTTCACAACCTATTAAAGACAAGATGAAGTTAATAATGGAAGGCCACAGCTCAGAGGTCACACCCAGCCCCTGGGAGGAGGGAAGATGTATTTGCTGCTCTCATTATCATACTAAATTGGCTTAGATTCCAGTTCTTCTGCTTCTTACCATGTCCATGATATTGATTGACTAGAGGTAGTCCCATTCTGCCTCAGTTTCCTCATCAGTAAAACGAGGGCGAGGACTCAAGGGGTCAGGACTGGGCTGCACCTTCCCATCTCCCCGTCCTTCCGGGGCCCTGGCTGTCACACCAGTGAACTGTCTTTGGATGCAATGGAAGCACATTAATGGCCATTATCTATAGACTCACAAATGAATATCTGAACTGAGAAACTCACTGCAGAGATGGCTTCGGACCCCAATTATTTAAAATTTTAGAATTCCAGGAGCACAAGGCCACAATTTTTTTTTTTTACCTTTTTGTTGAATCACTGTGAGATATCCCCTTACAGACATCTGATACTATTCATAACAAGCAATACAAAATAAATTATCTAGCGTCTGTCGTGGGGCAGGCTTGAGTGGTGGTGGAGAACTTTGAAATAATGGTGGTAGGATTGGTGTTGAAATATTGAATGTAATCAATTATTGTGAACAACCTTATAAAAATAAAATTTAAAAATTAAAAAAAAAAAAGGCTAGGAAAAGGACCAGGCTTATAAGTTTGTGCCCTGAGTAGCAGAAATAAGAGTCATTTGTAAAAATACCTGCACAGACCCTGGTGTGCAATGAGTGCTAGAAAAATAGTCATTCTGAGGCCAGAAAGATAGAACAAGAGTTAAGGCACTTGCCATGTCCCTCGCACTGCATATGATTCCCTAAATGTGACCAGGAGTGATCCCTACGCACAGAACCAGAAGTAAGCACTAAGTTAGTAAGCACTAACCACTAGACGTGGTTCTATCCCCAAACCCTCAAATAGTGGTTACCCAACCTCACTTGTATTAATTGGGGATATGGTATTTATCCCTAATTCAAAATAAGACATCTGCATGCAGCTGACCCAGATTCGATCCCCGGCATCACATATGTTCCCCTGAGTACCCCCAGGAGTGATCCTGAGTGCAGAGCTAGGAATAAGCCCTGAGCATCGCTGGTATAGCCCCAAACAAAACAAAACAAAACAAAACAAAACAAAATCCTCATAAAGGTTAAAAAGATTCTCCCACCAAATAAAAATGTAAAAGATCATTAGCTCACTGTCGAAAGGACACTCATTTGGGGGGGGGGGCGGGGCTGGAGCGCATAACCAAGCCTCGAACCCCAAGTCCAATTTCCAGCTCTGCGCAGAGCTCAGAGCTCCTCAGAGCTCAGACCCCCGGGACCTCTAGCAGAGGTCTTGCCAGGTCTGCACTGCCTGAGCAGCCCTGGGCACCCCTTCTCCAGCAATGCCCCCCTTCCTCCCCCCTCCAAAAAAAACAAATCAGACGCGGGGTTTGAACTATGATGAGAAGGAAATCTTGGGCATGAATTGCCTGTAATCAAGTCCTGCTAAGCAGGGCTGTGGCTTGCGGCCTGACCTGGAGGCAGGGCCCAGGCTCCTGCAGTGCAGAAACAGGTGGGCTCGTTCCTTCTCTAACTCGGTATTTTGATTCATTCTCACCCTTTTGTGACCTCATTTTCCCTCTCCCAGTAAAAACAGAAAGCAATTCATCTGATGCCTTGTGTATTCCTGCAGCAGGGCGGCTTTACTTATTTGTTTTTCTGAGCAGATCCTGGTCGCCCAGACAGGAATATGCAGACAGCCTGAGTGACACGTGTCCCTGCGTCCTATTGTACAATTTTCCTGATGAAGTCACGCCTTTGTCCCATTCGAATCATCTCCAGTCTCTTTCCGTGGAGGTGCCCTCAAAGGAAAATCACTCGATGACTCGATTTCCTTTCAAGCATTATCTAAGCGTCCCCACATGCCTTCCCCCAGCCAGGCCCTTCTGTCGCACTGCTGGGGAAATGTCTGAGCACACTGTTCTCGAGCCCTGCTTGGTTCCCGGAACCAAGCCTGGCCCACAAGGTGTCTGTCTGTCCAGGCTGCAGGAGGTTCTGACTTTGGTTTCTCTCTATCTGAAAGGTTCCGGTTTCTCCCTGACCTCGCTGTCAGGACACTCTGGGCGCTAGCTCAGCAGTCTCCTCTGAAGGTGGTCAGTTCCATCTTACCTTGCTCTTTGGCTGACACAAAGGAACAAGCTTGCGCCCCATGACGCCATCCTCCTTGGTATCTGCCACTTCTGTTCTGGCCTCTGGGAGGACCAAGGATTCTTTTGTTGCTGTTATTTATTATTTCGTTCTTGGACCACATTTGGCCATGATCAGGCTTGACTTCTGGATCAGTTCTTGGGGGTCACTCCCTGTTGTACTAAGGCTGGAGCCTGGGCTTCCCCCACACAAAGCCTGAGCCATCATTCCAGTGGAGGTGGGGATTTGTTTTTATTTGGGGACCACAACTGGTGGTGCTCAGGGCTTCCTCCTGGCTCTGCACTCAGGGATCACTCCTGATGAGGCTCAGGGGTGCCAGGGATCAAACCCAGTGTGGCTGCGTATGAGGCAAACTTCTCACCTGCTGCACACCTCTCCACCCCCCATGCCAGGGATTTTTGAGCTGCTGCAGAAGCCTGAAATAGAGGAACTTATGCTTTTTTAAAAAATTTTATTGAATCACCATGAGATAGTTACAAGCTTTCATGTTTGGGTTATAATCTCACAATGATCAAACACCCATCCCTTCACCAGTGCACATTCCCCACCACCAATATCTCCCATATATCCCCCTTTCCCATCCTCCCTCTGCCTCCATGGCAGACAATATTCCCCATACTCTCTGTCTACTTTTGAGCAGTTTAGCTTGCTACACAGACACTGAGACGTCATCATGTTTGGTCCATTATCTACTTTCGGCAATGCATCTCCCATCCAGACTGATTCCTCCGGCCATCATTTTCTTAGTGATCCCTTCTCTATTCCATCTGCCTTCTCCCCTCCGCTCATGAAGCAGGCTTCCAGCTATGGGGCAATCCTCCTGGCTCTTGTGTCTACTGTCCTTGGGTGTCAGCCTCATGTGATGTTATTCCATACGAGGAGCTCATGTTGAGGGGAGTGAGATCTCTGTTGCCCTCATGCCGTCTTCCCTGCTTCTTTCCTCATACCCCAGCAGACTCTCTTTCCAGAAGTCCCAATTTACCCCCAGAAACTCCAAGTCCAGTTCAAGCTCCACTGTTTGCTCAGGACTGAACTGCCTCAGAGGTGTGCAAATGTAGCCCTGTTTTCATCTAAGTTCCTCCTGGTATTCACCAGGAGTGGATCAAGTCAATGAGCTTGGACGATACCTGCCTCTAAAAACACTCATGAAGGGCATTACCTGGAGTTTCCAGAAAAGGATTCTAAGCCATTTCCTATTTATTCAAGACAATGAATATAGTTGTAATTGGCACCAGTGAAAACCAAGACCTGGAGGTTTCCAGCAGACAAACTCATGCCCTTCAAAGCACAGGAAAGTCATCACATCGGGAATCCTGCTTGTGGCTAAACTTTACACCTTGTTGTGGAATCCAGAAATCTAGAGGGCAGGGGAAAAAGGAAACAGAGAATTCTTAATTATTAGACCCTAGAGATTGTGCAGAGGTTACGGCCCTTGCCTTTCATGTGGACAGTCTGTTTTCAGTCCTGTCTGATAATTCTCAGTCAAGCAGGGAGTTGGTTCAAAGCAAGTCAGAGGATGTGGCGCTATTCAGGCCTTGCCATGTTGGGGATTACTCAGACCACCTGCACAGGGCTTGGAGGTCTTCAGGGCAACACCCAGTGACATTCAGGGCATTGTGTGGTGCTGATCAAACTAGGGTAGAAATGAAACTTGGGTGAGCTACGTAAGATATCTGCCTTAACCCCTGTCTTAGATCTCCAAACCCAGGTGTGCAAGATTGAAGGACTGTGAAACTATTACTGTGGGAAGGCTTTAACACAGCAAAAACTGTGGAAATGAACGTATTCCTGTTTAGGGACCAATTCTAAGGAGTTATCTTCAGCTTTGGAGACATTTCCCATGACCCAGGCAGGGTCTCCTGCTAGGCTGCCATGATCCGGAAGAAAATAAAAAGTAGGGTGATTTGTGATTTTCCACTCACTGGGAATAGTAGGTTTCTGGTTTGTAAGTTTTTGTTTGCTTGATTTTGGGCCACAGTTGGCTGTACTTAGGGCTTACTCTGGGCTCTGTGCTTGGAAATCACTCATAGTGGGTTCACAGGGTGCCAGTGATTGAATTCTGGTCAGTTGCGTGCAAGGCAAGAACCCTGACCACTGTACTATCCTTTTGGTTCCAGGATTTTAAATTTTATGCAAATAGGATTCCACAAAGCTGCAGAAAGCTATTTTTTCCTTTTGTGTTTCGTGCTGACTGCCTTGAAGTCTTGCTCCCATTACACTGTGGCTACAATAAACCATCTATTTGGAAACTTCTATTGTGTGGTTGCAGAAATTGCTTACAGGCAAAAACTGACATTGGAATTGCATTTTGCATCTTCCTTCTGCCTCCTGACCAGGCTTTGGGAGAGAGGCCTGCTGCGGCTGGCTGAGGGCTCTGAGTCGGGGGATACAGAGAACACCTCTAGCGGTGTCTGACCCTTGGAAGTCCCCTCCTTAAGCAGGACAGCTCAGTAGTGCGTCCCTCCAAAGATAATGTGAAACATATCTTGGAATGTGTTTTTCTATCTTGAAATGTCCCTTTGCATTCCTCTCCAATCTCTTCCACCAGCCTCCCTCCTTTGGCTATTCTTTTCTGATCCCACCTTCTCATACCCTCTAGGCATGACTGGGGGGGGTCCCTTTTTTGGAACTGAGTCCTTCAACAGCCAGACCTAGCCTCTGCCTCCTTAGTTCATGGTAGAGTGGAGGCAGACTGATGGACATGATTGTAATCAATGGATCAATGGCAACATTGCTCCTCCAGCAACTCTGACAAGATCCAGAGTGTCCATGGGACAGTGAACTAGGAGAGGCTGGAGAGAACAAGATCAAGAAATTTCTCATAGACACTGAAGAAGCTCAGTCTTCAAGAATAGATAGGAATTCTGCAGGCAGACAGGGTTAAGTAGCTCTGAACATAACAGTGATTATTTTCAGTGTTTACTTGTTGAGCCCTGGACTAGAGCGATAGCACGGCGGGTAGGGCGTTTGCTTTGCACACGGCCAACCTCGGGTTCAATTCTTCCATCCCTCTCAGAGAGCCTGGCAAGCTACCGAAAGTATCCTATCCACACAGCAGAGCTTGGAAAGCTACCCATGGCATATTCAATATGCCAAACACAGTAGCAACAAGTCTCACAATGGAGATGTTACTGGTGTCCGCTAGAGCAAATCATTGAATGATGGGATGACATTGCTACTGATTGAGCCCGACAAGCTACCAAGAGTATCCTGTTTGCACGGCAGAGCCTTGCAAGCTACTCGTAGCATATTTGATACACCAAAAACAGCAACAAGTCTCACGATGGAGATGTTACTGTTGCCCGCTCGAGCAAATCGATGAACAACAGTACTACAGTGGTACTATTGAGCTATTGAGCACCTACTATATACCGGGCACAGATTTGAGTCTAATCTTAGTGGAGTTGGCATTCTTTTTTTTAAGGAGGGCCCCACACTGGGCTGTGCTCAGGGCTTACTCCTGGTACCGCTCAAGGTTCCACAGTGTGGTGACAGATGCTAAACCAGGGTTGGCTATGTGCAAGGCAAGCACCTTATCCCTTGCACTCTCTCTCCAGCTCTGGAGTTTGCAGTCTAATGGGAAAAGGCAAGCACATATTTTATTTTGTGCTTATTGGGGTGCATATCCAATGGTCTTGAAGAGGAAGAAGCCATTTCTCCTAGTGTATAGGGCATACTGCGACGCCAGGATCAAACCTGGGCCTCCCACATGCTTGTCAAGTGCTCAGCCCTTTGAGCCATCTCCTCAACCCCATCACACTTTTTTTTGGGGGGGGTCACACCTGGCGATGCACAAGGGTTACTCCTGGCTCATGCACTCAGGAATTACACCTGGCAGTGCTTGAGGGACCATATGGGATGCTGGGAATCGAACCCATGTCTGCTGCGTACAGAGCAAATGCCCTACCCGCTGTGCTATCACTCCAGCCCCCATCACACATTTTAAACTGAGATATGGAATCACATGTGCAAAGGCCCTGGGACATAGATCAGGGAGATGGTGCTGGAAAACTGTAAGAAGCGCAACAGAGGCGTTTGATTCAAGGATGGTGGGAGACAAGCAGAAAAACATTTCCTCACTCCTCACTGCACATGTAGTTCTTGTAGTAGACAACTCATAAGTGCTTGTCCTGCTGAAACTCTAGTCTTCAGAGAATTGGCATGATCACAGCCGTCTTCCAACTCTGGAAAAGTCCCTGCTCTTCTTTGTAAAAGGCTGCGTCAGCCTGTTTCCCAGAGCAGCCGCAGTGTTTGCTGAACTCTCCACAGCACCGCTCTTTCGACCTCATTCAGGACAGGTTTGTCGGGAGTTAACTTGTCCTGTTTTACCTCTCGCCCCTCTGTTTCTGTCTCATCAGGCCTGGGAGTATCTGGGATTTGTCTCTTCGCTCTTTTAGGGGGCCCCTCCAAAGCAGTGCTCACAAACTCTCAACCATTTGAGTCAGCAGATTCGTGCAAGCGTCTGAGAACATACTGTTCTGCAGATTAGTGCGGTCAGCCCCGCAATGTTTGGGGGACCCCTCATACTTCACTGTAGGCCATACCTGGTGATGCTTGGGGAATCATATGCAGCACGGGGGATCTAATGGGGAAGCTGGGCTGCAAGCAAGGCAAGAACTCACTCCTGGGCTAGCATTCCAGGCTCTGCTTTAAGAGTCCTGGGTTTCCTGTTCTCAGAGGGCGTAGCTCATTCTGTTTCACAGAAGACTAAAAGAATCATTAGACAATAGAAAACAGGGAGACTGGCCATTTCGGATAGTCCCAAGGAGATTGCCTAAAGGGCTTGAGCTGTGCCTTGCATGCAATCAATTGTCACTACATTACAGCATCCCTAAGCTCTGCTGGATGTATTCCTGGTGGTCCCAGTACTACTGACCCCTAGCATCAAACCATCAGACCTTACTGCTGGGCTGTGTGTCACTAGGTGTGACCTAAACTTAACCCTAACCCCCGGCACTACTGGGAAGTCCCCTGAAAAAAAAAAACACCCCTTCCTCCTCTGCCCCTCACAACACACACACACACACACACACACACACATTCCAACAAAATAGCAAGAGCTGACTTGAAGACTCTAGCTCTAGTGGCACTGAGGAGGCTGGGGATTGGGGCATGAACATTAGGAAAGAGCAGGGAGCCCCCTCACAGGGCAGTGTGACAAGTTTACTAGCCCAAATGCAACGGTGGCAGCAAAGCCAGAACGAAAATGGCAGCTGTGAGGAAGGGAGAGACAGTGATGTGGGTGAGGCACTCACCTTGCACACAGCGGATCCTAGTTCAATCTCCGGCATGTCCCCTGAGTCCCAGCAGGAGTGATCCCCGAGCACAGAGCCAGGAGTAAGCCTGGTGTGACCCTGTTCCCCAAATATGGAGTCAAAGAAATTAATGTCTATGAACACATCCCTGCGCCACGCTGGGTTCCACAGGTACAAGTTCTCACTAAGAGAGATCTAAGGAGCAGATCATTCTCCTTTCCCATGAAGAAACGGGATGTTCAAGGCTGTTGAGCAACTTAGGCAAGATCACTCTAGCAAGGGGAGAATGAGAAACTCCAACCCAACTGCACGGGCTTTCACAGCGCTGCAATTTATCAACAAGTCTTCATCAGAGACAGAGGAAGAGTCAGAACAGTCAAGAGTCAGAACAGTCAAGAGTCAGAGTCCACAGAGGAGAGATTTCTGCTTTGCTCCTTTGCTCATAAAATAAAAAGCTCCTTGAAGCCAAGAACCAGACCATGTTACTCCTGGCACACTGAAGAGGCCGTCGGTGAAAACTGGATTGATGATAAACAATTGCAAAATGTTAGGAGCGTTTTGCTTTCCTTCTAAATTCTTGTGTTTTCAACAATGATCTTTCTTTTTTGGTGTGGAGGAGGGCTTGGACCACACCACAGAGTACTCAGGACTTACTCTTGGTTCTGCACTCAGGGATCATTCTTGGCAGTGTTTGGGAGAACGTACATGGTACTGGTGGTTGAACATGGGTTGACTGCAGGCTAGGTAAGTACCTTCCTATGTACTATCTCTCCAGTGTCCACAAATTCTTGTTTGTTTTTTATTTTTTTCATCATTCTACAGTTGATAGTGCCCCTCTCTCCCAGTTAGAGTACAATCACCTGAGCTTGCCTTGGTGGCACTCCTAGGACAGCCACCACTGCCCAGGTTGGGCACATGTGTGAGTTTCTCAGGATGCACCAACACGTTAGCCACTTGACTTTGAGCCACAGAAATGAATTTTCCCAGTTTCAGGAAATATTCCGGAGCAAGGTGTGAGCAGGGCTGTGTTCTGTGGGCTGGGGAGAGTAGCTCGTGCTTCTGTCTCAGCTGTGCTGGCATCACTGGTCGGCAGATACCATGTCCGGCTGGCAGACTTTGCTCCTGCTTCCCACTTCGCTTCTTCGCTTTTACGTCTCCGTTTGGTGTTGCGTCTCTGTTTCAAATCTCCCTCGCCTTCCTCTTACGAGGATACCAGTCACTGAATTTAAGCCCCCCTCCCTTCCCCCCATTCAGGAGAATCCCACTCTTGATCCTTAATTTTATTCTATCTTCAAAACCCCTTATTAACAAGTTATGTTCCTGAGATTCCAGATGAACAAACCTTCTTGTAGGTGAGGAGTTAAGCGGGGTGGCACACAGTTTGACTCACTCTGTGTACATCACAACTTAATAAGTTAGGCAAAGAAGTGGAGACACAAAAGAATGTACATACAACAGCCTTCCCCCCTAGCCCATAACCCACCCCTAGGTCCCTCAGAAGTGAGTACAGATAGGATTCAAACTCACCGTTGGATTCCAGCAGCCTTGCACGATGCTAGCGCGCTCCTCACACAAATCTGAATTCTCCCGGAGATTTGGATAGAGCTTTGCTCTCGTCTCTCTACTGGCAAAACTGCTTTGGCAGAATCACCTTCAAGAGCTGTGTCCTTTGCCATCCGGGAGAGCTCAGGAGGAGCTACAGATATGGCTCAAGGGCTAGAACATGAGCTTTACAGGAGAGATCCTGGAGTCTCCCACACTCCACCTTATTTTTTTCCTTTAAATCTTTATCTAGGCATTTATGTATCTCTTTTTTATTAGTTTCCCTTTTCCTCTCTATTGCGGTTGTTGCAATGTCATCCATACGGGTGTGTGTTTGCCAACGTCCTTTAGTGCTAATGATCACACCTGGATTCACTAGGGGTGTCTCTCTAACTGCACCCCAAATCAGAGTTGTTTCATCTTTTTACTTGTTGCACTTACACACATTCTGGTCATTGCACTTCCTGCTCGACTGGGGGCCAGGGAGAGGGTCCCACACTTTAGTTGTGGTGCTCACACGAGCACTCATCAAGAGGTCCCACTTCTGGCTCCGGTGCTCCTATATCTTTAGCTGGAGTGATTTCCGGATCACTGCACCTTTTGTTTGCAGTGCTTTGCTGTGCTATGGCCAGTAACACTTGCTGTCCTGGGGCTAAAAGGTAGTAGGGCCATTGGGCACAAAGAACAGAGTTGCTAGGATCACACTTGGTGCATGTGGGTTGCATTGGGAATTCAAAAACACTATGAGGTGGAACAAACATCAAATTAAAAGAGTAGAGGTGAGGCTGGAGCAGTAGTCAAGAAGGGGGGGCACCTGACCTGAAGGTTGACCCAGGTTCTAGCCCCTGCACCACTGTATAGTTCCTCAAGCCCCACTAGGGAGGGCCCCTGTGCGCAGCACACACGCGTGTAGGGCTCTCTTTAAACCACAGTAACCAGGGACCACCAGCTTATTTATTATTTGGGGGGAGTGGCCTTCACTCGGTGATGCTTAGGGGTTTCTCCCGGCTCTGCACTCAGGAGTCATTCCAGGTAAGCTTGAGGGACCATATGGAATGCCAAGGATTGAGCCTGGGTCAGCCACCTGCAGGGCAAATGCCCTACCTACTGTATCATTCCTCTGGCCCCACAGCTGCAAATTTAGCACAGCTTAGTCCACAAATCATGGCTCCCTGCCTAGAACGGCCAGTGTTCAGGCCACAGGTTGCAGGCACTGGTTTGCCAGAGTGGTGAGCTGCTCTCTTCACATACCTAAAATGGAACCTCAGACTGGGAGGATTGCTCAAAGGCCGGAGGGCTCTGTGTGCTGGAGCCCAGGGTCCTGTCCTCTCAGCACTGCCAGATCAGACGCCCAGCATGACCCCAAGCATTGTGCCTGGGGTGACCACACCCCACCTCCTGGTGTGACCAACACCCCTGAGTATGACCAAAATAAAAGGTGGGGGGTGTTTCTCTCTTCTACTCATAAAAATGATTCTCCTTCGAGCCTCCATTGTTTTGTTTTGTTTTTTTCCACTTTTGAGCAATACTTGGCAGTCCTCAGGGATCATTCCAGACGGTTTGGGGGGACCATATGCAATGCCAGGGATATAATCAGTTCGACCGTGTGCAATGCCACATGCCTTACCCAATACACTATCTCCCTGCCCACATTAACACCAGATCTTCCTCCAAAATTGTCTCCTGGGAGGCCCAGCACACGTTATATAAGAGGTGCCCCTTGATGAGGAATGTCGCAGCCTGGCAGGAGGCTTTCAAGTGCTGGGTATCTCAAAGCCTGAACAGCCCCGTGCCTGCAATCGGCAGCTGGAGCCGTGACCTTGAACCCCAGGTGAGGTCCCTGCTGCCGCAGCCTTCTTTGTTCCACTTCCCCTGGTCAGCAGCTGGGAGCTTACAGAAAGCAATTTCTCCCATCCCCGATCCCTCATTCTATTAAGTCTCTCCACGCCCTGGTCTGAGCTCAGCGGCAATTTGTAAAAGCTATTAGAAGTTGACTTGGTTATGCTAGGGCCATGGCACGGCGAGAAGATCTGGAAGTGTCCTCTCCCAGTTAACCTGGCTTATTGTTGTCATTCTGACTCTGGCTGGCTACCCCCACCCCACTGCCTTAAATTCTAGACTTATAGGTTTATAGTCAGGCTGAATACAAATGTTATTGCCTAGATGTATGGTTTCCTAGTTCTAGGTTAAATGTCAACTTGGGAAACTTAAAAAAAATTAACAAAACAGTATATATGAGAGTAGTATCTATAAAAATGTTATCTTTTCATAAGAAAGAAATATATTTCCACTTTAAATTGTCAAGAAAAGTCAATGGCCAAAGTTTTTAAGAAAAGGGCTAATGAAAAGGATTCATTTAGATGGAGGGAGGGAATGAAATAGAGGAGAAGGAAGTGGAAACTGGACTTCTCTGAAGGTCTCTTATCCTCTGATTTTGGCTTTGTAACAGTGTAAATGTCTTAAGTGAAGATATGTTGAAATGGGCCAGAGAGAAAGTACAGTAGGTAGGAAGCTTGCATTGCACATGGACAACCAGAAGCTCAATTTCCAGCACCATGTAAGATCACCTGGGCCACACCAGGAGACTTTCCTGAGCCCAGAGCCAGGACTAAGCCCTCAGCACCACTTTTTTTTTTTCTTTTTTGGGTCACACCAAGTGATACATAGGGGTTACCCCTGACTCATGCACTCAGGAATTACTCCTGGCAGTGCTCGGGGGACCATGTGGGATGCTGGGAATCGAACCCGGGGTTGGCTGTGTGCAAAGCAAATGCCCTACCTGCTGTGCTATTGCTCCAGCCCCAACATATTCCTTAAGAATATGTTGAAAACAACCTAACACAAACAAACTATGCCAACTTGGTTATCAATCACAGATAAAAAAAATTTACTTTATGTAGCTTGGCAGACTCTTTCGATGACTAGGACTGTCCAGGTTTTGTTTGTTTATTTTAATATTTATTATAATTCTTATTTGTTTATTTTAATTTTTAAAATTTTATTATAGTTTAGGTAACATGGTTGCAATACTGTTAACATTTATGGTTTGGCTGTATAAAGTTCCTGCACTTTCACCACCAAGACTGTCACCACTGCCCAATGTCACTTCCAGCCCTCCTCTTCTACCCACACCCCCATCCCACCGCTTGGTGAGCTGAGGTTTGTAATCCAAGATCAAAGGTTGTCTTTATTTTATAAGATTATATGTTCTCTTGTTCTATTTCTCTATATTCTACAGATGAGTAAGATCGTCATATCTTCTCCCTCCAAATTACTTCACTTCACATGATGCCCTCCATTTCCATCCAACTTTCAACAAAAAAGGTTTCATCTCTTCCTTATGGCTGCATTGTCCAGGTTATGGTACGGATCTGGGGTGAATCCTCAGTCCTGGGCATACCAATATAGTTGTCATCCTGATAAGTGATTCTCAAGTCCACTCTTCTGTCTGTGCATTCCTAGAAAGCTATATATTCTCAGGAAAAATAAGAGCTACCAAGAAATATTGAACAGCATTTAGTAGACTTAAGACTTAGTTTCTCTTGGAATACCATTATTTTGAAACCATTTTAATATGCCTATAATGTATTTTCAGCATAGTGTAGTCTAAGATAAAAAGATAATTAGGAATCAAGGTTTTCAGAATATGGGGGAAAGGATAAAAGTCAAATAATTTATGTAAGCCTTATAAATACCAATATGAACTCATGATTTTTGGCATATGGCCTAGTTCACTGAACAGATTAGAATGACCATCCAGCACAATAATCCAGTACAATCTAGCTCTTAGATTGTAGTCTATAAGTACTAGTTCCCTATTGAAAGGAGTCAAAACTCCTGAGTGAAATGGCTGATTTCAGATCTGGGTAAAGAATGTCCAAGATGAACCTGCAATATCTTATTATGCCCAAAGCAAGGAAGCAATCCAAGACTAATAAAATCAGGACATGATTAATCTTGAAGGACTTTACACTGGTCTGAGATGGACAATTTGAGCATCAACAAGAATAATGACTGCAATGAATTGAAAACATTAAATTATAAAAATTATGAGTTCATCAAAGCAAACATACCAATTAAAACCAAATTTCTTCTGTCACTCCCTAGGACAACAAATCAACATTTTGAAGATAAAGGAACAAAAATCAAGCATTTCTCTGTATTTCCTGTATAAACTTCATTTCAGGGCAACAGAAAGATGATGAGAAAAAGTTTTTTTCTTTAGAGAAGAATTACAGCTAATACATTCAGAAGGAATAACTGAATTAGAAAATCATCATTTGGGGACTCTAATGAAATAATGGCTCTGGGCAGTAATCATCCAAGGATGCCAAAGCCATTAAGGAGAAAGTTAATGGTAAAGAGAATGAGAATTTATGCCAGAGTCCGGGAAAATATTTGCAAAAGACACCACAAATAAAGAATTGTTGTCTAAAATATACAAAGAATGCTTAAAATTCAACAATAAAAAAAAATAACCTGTTTTTTAAAATGGGCATAAGTCCCCGGGTGTGGCCTAGAGGCCCTTCACTCCCACCCCTGCCTTCCTTCCAACATCACAGCTAGAGTGTCCCTGGTCACCAGCGCTGCAGGACACAAGTAGCACCACATCCTCCCAATCCCAGTGCTGAATCCCTGAACCAGTTGACAAGTATTGTTGTGAGGACCCCCCACCCAATGCCTCCTGAAGCAACACTTGAAATGGGCAAAAGATCTCAAGAGACTCCTCACCAAAGAAGATACACAGATAGCAAAGAAGCACATGAAAAGATGCTCAACATTGCTTGCCAGTGGGGAACTGCAAGTTAAAACAACTTGTATTGGGGACTGAAGCCATAGTATAGCTGATAGGGTGTGTGCCCGAGTTTGTTCCCCAGCCTCCCTATGGTCCCTTGAGCACCGCCTGGAGTAATTTCTGAGTGCAGAGCCAGGACTAATCCCTGAGCATCTCCAGGTGTGAGCCAAAAAGCCAAAAGAAAAACAAAAAACTTGTATTTAACAAGTTAAAACAACATCTATCTGATGTATCTAATGAGATATATTTGTACACATACTAGAATAGTCGACATGCACCGATATCAACAAGTGCAATAGTGGGGGCTGGAGAGAGAATACAGAAGGTAGGATACTTGCCTTGCATACAGTCAACTGGGTTCAATCAATGGCACCACATATGGTCCCTTGAACAATGCCAGGAGTGATCCCTGAGTATAGCACTGAAGAAGCTCCTAACTGGCATTGCAGGGTGTGGCCCTAGCACCCCCGCCCCTCAATAAAATAAAATGACATTTGACATTGAGTCAGAGAGTCAGCAAAATTGACCTGAGTTACAGAATTCAGACATAGCTATGGCCTCGTTTATATACAACTTCACCACCCCACACACATATACACAACCAAGATGCCCCCCAGAGTGGTAAATTTGTTATAATCATGAACCTACACTGACACAGAGTGATCACTCACAGTCAGCAGTTTACGTCAGAGTTTGCTCCTGGTGTATAATTTTTGGATTTGACTCATACGTCACTATCAGAGCACAGACAGCTGATTCAGAGACCTGAAGATCCTTTGTGTCCTGCCTATGCCCAGCCCTCTCCCCACCTACCAACCCTCTCCCCACCCCCCAACCCTGGCAGCCATAGGTCCTTCTACTGTCTCCACAGTTTAGCCTTTTCCAGTATGTCCTATAACTAGGATCAGACAAAATACAACCTTTCACACAGACTTCTCTCATCTCAATAACATATAGGAAAAGTCCCAGGGGACCATGGCATTGCAGATCTAGCTGGGTTGTCTGCATGCAAGGCAAATGCCTTAACTCCCACACCATCTTTCCCATTTGTGTTTAGTGTTTATTCCTAGCTCTGTACTCAGGGATCACTCCTGGTGGGCTCAGGGGACCATATTACATACCAGGATTGATCCTGGGTCAGCTATATATGAAGCAAATGCAACACCTACTGTACTGTCTCGCATCTCTCACATACTCTCTCTATGTGCCCTCCTTTAAGTACTTAATAGAAAAAGCCGGTGATGATATTTTTATTGAATAAATCAGGCTAGTATGGCATGGATCTACTGATGAACCTGAATAAAAAAAATTAGAAGCAGCAGTGGCTGGAGCAATAGCACAGTGGGTAGGGCATTTACCTTGCAAGTGGCTAACTTGGGTTTGATCCCCAATATCCTGTATGGTCCCCTGAGCACTGCCAGCAGTAATTCCTGAGTGTAGAGCCAGGAGCAACCCTTGAACATTACCAGGTGTGTTCCCAATCCCCTAGCTCCCCACAAAAAAACAGCATTCTCAGACATATAGAAAAGTCAGAAATAGAGCATGAAACTTTTTCTATTGCTTAATACCTTTTATATAGTATGCTGTATTTCTCCAAGTCTTGTGTGTATTTCCTACAAAGACATGATCCTTTTCCTCTCCCAAGCAACCATTGGAATTGGGAGAATTAATTCCTGTCAAGAGTAGAGGGATCTGATATTTTTATTTGGGGCAGGCGGTGGTGGAGGAGACAGAGAGGAGGGGGTGGAGACAGGGGCTGGGGCAGGGCCGGGGAGGGCAAAGAAGGAAGGGAGAGAGGAAGAGCCGATGGGTGAATGATGCCCGGTGTGTGTGTGTGTGTGTGTGTGTGTGTGTGTGTGTGTGTGTGTGTGTGTGTGTGTATTTTACCCCTCTTGCAAGCCTATGAGTTAGCCTGTCAAAGATGTAAGTCACAAAACTCCTGGGTTCAAGAAAAAGGACTTTGTCACTCAAGACAAACCAGCATATCCATGTCAGTTCCTTTGCCTGCAGGTTCTGTGGTGACAACATGTGTGGGTTTAGATCACTAAAGTGTGTGCGATGTTTGCCTTACAGGAAAAGAAACCCTGATAATAGGCAACTCAAATATTGTTTTTGGTTTTTTACAGCTGTCTTTATTGAGATAGCATTTACACGAGGAGTAATGTTGAGATGTTTTAGAACTACAATACTACAATGCTCACCACAAATGTGTCAACAGGTTTACAATGGGTGCAACACGCATCTTGCTTTTTGCTTTGGTGGGAGATACTATAGCTATCTCTCTAGACTGCCCTACAAGCATTTTGGCCAAATGAGTCTTCAGCAAAGAACACTGAGTGTCTCTACTTATAAGATACACCTGCAAGTGAGACACCAAGGTCATTGTTTCCTGGTACCCTACACTCTGCTATTGGTAGTCTTCTCCTCCTGTTCCTTCTCCTCCTCATTCTCTTCCTCCTCCTCTTCCTCTTTTCTCCTCTTCCTCCTCCTCCTCCTCCTTCTATTTTTGTGGGGGGGAGGGGGCAGGGGTACCTGGTAGTGCTCAGTGCTTACTCCTAGCTCTGTGGTCAGAGATCACTCCTGGTTGTGCTTAGGGGATAGGGAACTGAGTCCAGTTGCTTTCAGTTCAAAAAGCAAAGAAAGCTTTTTAACTGCTGTACAGTTTCTCTGGCCCTTGGTGATATTCTTAATTTCACACTTTCACAAGGAAGTCACATCTACAACCATAAAGGTCAGCTAGCCAGTGTTTTGCTATGGAAAGGTGGCTGGGCAGGCACTTAGGAGAGGAGGGATAATGTTACAGCAGAGGGAACAGTATGGTACAGGGAACAGTATGGTTAAAGAAAAGCCAGCAGTTAGGGACTACCAAGGAAACGGGGAAAGCTGTGTCGCTGGAGTGCAGGAAACTGGAGAAAGAGAAGGAGAAGGGGATATCATTAAGGCTAGAGAACCCATCCTTGACAGGTCCTTTAAGCCCAAGATGCTGATCTACCATTGGAACTTGATCCTACGTCCTCGAATTGGCTATAGCTGGGGAGTGGCTCAAGCTGATGTGCTTTAAAAAGGCAGCGGGGCTGCAGCTGCAAGCAGGCTGGATTCAGCCCAAGGTTAATTTTTTCCACTTGGTTTCCTGCAATCAAGGTTGAGGGAGAAGGGGATGTATTGAAAGTCTTCCAGGGGGGTAGTTGGGGCTGTCCTTGAAGAAGAGCAGATCTGGGTCCAGTCTTACTGCCCTCTTCCCAACTCCTCCCCATAGGATTTCGATCCAGAAGCCCTTGGTTCTGATGAACATCAAGGCAGCCTGAATTCGAAGCAGAGATGACGCTTTCCTACGGTGAAGAGAGCGTCGAACATGTTTATCAATTCACCTCTTTATTTTGTTTATAGTGTGTGTGTGTATTTGTTTGATTGTAATAGGATGATTTTTTAGCCAATTTTAAAAGGTCTTTTATAAAATATTATTTGATGAGGTGTTTTTTTTTTCCTTTTTGGGTCACACCAGGTGATGTACAGGGATTACTTCTGGCTCATGTACTCAGGAATTACTCCTGGGGTTCTCGGGGGGATCATATAGGATGCTGGGAGTCAAACCCGGGTTGGCCGTGTGCAAGGCAAATGCCCTTACCCACTGTGCTACCACTCCAGCCCTCTATTTGATGAGTTTTGTAATTTATTTTAATGTTTTTCATGGTGTGAGAGATCTAACTCAGGTCTCCACACAAGCAAGTCAAGTGCTCTACAGCTGAACTATATTCTCAGCATTATAATTATTATTATTATTGTTAGTTGGAGGGTCACAATTGGCTATGCTCAGTGATCATCCCTGGTGGTGGTGGTTGGGAGATCATATTAAATAGGTGTTGGCCATGTGCAAGGCAAGAACCTTACCCCCTGTATTATATCTCCAGGGTCTCAGCTTTGTTTTTCATTTAGTTTTACTTTAGTTCAGCTGGACTCTTGTGAACAAAGCTCAACAACACATTCTTCTATAATTTGGGTTAATGACTTTGGAGAAGGAGTATTTTGTGTATATTTCAAGTGAAAATGCACATATTTTGAATGTCAAGGATTTTATGAATAGTAGAACAGGTTTCTCTATTTTAGTAGAAAAACACACTTCATCCTGGTTCATTGCTTTTATAGATTTATAAACTGGCAGATTTATAAATTGGTTAGTTCAAAAGATGTTTCACCTGCCTTTCATGCACTTGAGAACATTGGTATCTAAAATGTGAGTCACACACAAAATGGGAAGTCAGTTGAGTTCACCCAACAGTTGGGGTGATCTACCCGTGGTACACCAAAAACCAAGTCTCAACTACAACCTTAGTCACCAGAGAACAATCCTTAAAGGCACTGGAAACTTTTCACGTAACTTCATTTGCTATTAACTTTGAAAAATTAATTATATTTTCTATTTTGATCCTTGCAGCATAGAAAATTGAGTTAATCATTCTCCTTCAGGAACGATTGCAATCATTGACCCACACAAGGTCTCTCCTGTTCTGTTTTATTTTCTCTGTTCCCTCTTCAGCTCCAATCTCCAGCTTCATTCTCTACCTCCCAGGGGGACTCTCTGCAATGTGTTTGCTCCGTGTCCTTAAAATGCATGCCTGGTTGATTGTGTTTTGAGTATTGGATTTTAATTTACACATATACAAAGGTGCTATAAATTTCCTTCTGTTCCTTACCCTGTGTTTTAAATGTCTATCCTTTCTGGGCTTGGAACATTGAATTCATTGCACCCAACTGCTACGATTACTCCCTGGGGTACATCCTGCACCTCCATTCACTGTCCATGTCCTGGTGCTCCTACACAGTCTCCAGCTCTCCTCTACCGCAAGAAAGTTTCAGATGCAAATCGTTGTACATGACCCTTCACAGGGCAAGGAGGTCACTTCCTGGGACAAACACCTAGAAAGTAGCATGCTGTGGCGTATAGACCTACAAGGTCACCAAATACAGTCAGCTGGCTTTCTTGCATGCCCAGATGGTTTACACAAGCACTAGAAGCAGAGAAGGAACCAAGTGAAGGGTGTGAGGCAAAATTTCAGAGAGTGTCAGAGCTGAATTTATGGCTCTAGCAGGGTCTGAGTTCATCCCTGACCTGAATGCCTCAATCTCCAGCATTGCCGAGATCAGACCGTAAAAGTTTTTTTTTGTTTTTTGTTTTTTCCATATTTCAGTGCTTATTCCTGGCTCTTGCTCAGGAAGTCACTCCTGGTGGGACTTAGTGTGCCATGGATCAAACTTGGGTTGGCCATGTGCAAGGCAAACATCCTATCCTCTCTACTATTGCACCAGATCCTCAATTAAAAAAAAAATGAAAAGAGTGTCTAAAAACTTAGTAACTCGGGTAATTTTGGGGTGGGGGCACATCTAGTGGTGCCTTGGGGTGCTTCCAACCTGATGCTCAGGAGTCACTCCTGAATGTGGAGGTGCCAGGTCTTCTGAGTGCAACATCTGTGCTCCAACCCATTAAGTTATCTCTCCAACGCAAGAAAATGTTTTGTTTGTTTTTGTTTTGCTTGGGGGCCGCACCCAGTGGGTCATGTGGGGCTAGGAATTGACCCCAGGCCTCCTGCATGCAAAGCATATACTCCACCTGTTGAGCTAACAAGGTAATATTTATTATCATGAAAATCAATGTAAAAGCATCCTTGGTGAACGAACAAAATATAAAAAATGTAAAGATATGGCATCATCTGACTCTATATTTTTATAACTCAAATTCTCCTTTGGAAATGAGAAGTTTAATCTTTTAGCTGCCGGGAATGATAATGGAACAAGTCCTCAGCCCTGAGTCCTCTTTAAACTTTTTGTTTGTTTATTTTGGGCCAAAGACCTTCGGGACCCAGCCACAGCCATGATCAAGGCCCCTCTCCACACGTTCGGAGGAGCCTCATGCATGAAGGAACTGGCAGAGGAACCCCTGTGTGCAGGACCCGGGGCTAAGATCTTCAAGCCTGCTCAGATCAAGACTGGGCCTCCTCCACCCAGACCCCCCATTTTCCAGTAGCTTGGCAGCCACACCCACAAACTGCCCTTGGTGCTGTGTAATCCCATCAACGGCCAAGATCCAGAGGCTATAAAACAAAGCTCCCGGAATTGCGCTGTTGCATTCAAGGTCAAACTACCTCTTATAACCTAGCTCTCCCTCTCAGAGAACCTGGCAAGGTACCAAGAGCATCCTGCTCACAGGGCAGAGCCTGGCAAGCTCTTCGTGGTGTATTTATATGCCAAATACAATAACAATGATGGGTCTCATTCCTCTGACCCTTAAAAAGCCTCCAATGCGGCACTGCTGGGAAGAACGAGTAAAGAGAGGCTGCTAAAATCTCAGGGCTAGGATAAATGGAGACGTTACTGGCGCCCACTCGAGAAAATTGATAATCAATGGGATTAAGGTGATGCAGTGACAGTGATTTTTGGGCCACACCAGGTGGTGCTCAGGGTTTACTTTTAGCTCTGCACTCAGGGATCTCTCCTGGGGAGCTCGGCAGTGGTGCCTGGGATTGAACCCTGGTCTACCTTGTGTGTGAAAGGCAAGTGCCTTATGGACTCTACTATTGCTCCTGCCCCACAGTGAATTCTCTTTAGAATGTTCCTATCACAGCAGGAAAAACTAAGGGAGCTAGGGCGTTACCTCTAGCTTCAGTAACCCCCACACGGGAGCTGAAGCTTCCTTCAGTACTGCCACACAGCTCCTGCCTCCTGACTCCTCCCTGGCCTCTCTCTCCACGCGATGCTTCCTAATAACTAACTTATACTTGAAGCTTAAGCTATGAGGCTCTTGTCCAATATCGTTTGCCAAAGTTTCGCATTATTTTCCTGTGCTGTGCATTTGACTGTGACGTATGTAAAGTAGAATTCCAGAATTCAGGTTTACATTGCTTTTAATATCAGTGCCTTTGAACACCTCTTTATCTTTTTTATTTTTTTAAGCTCTTAGGGCATTCCCTTCTTTGAATTGCCTGTCCAAGCCCTTTACTTTGTTGACCTATTCTATGATACTATAATACTTTCTACTACGGAGGGGTTAATGAATTTGTCCTTTGCTGTGTTGACCATTTTGTGGTTTCCCTTTATGAATCAGCCTTTTAGTAAATTAGCTTCTAGTGGGATTCAAAAGAATCTTTTGGCAACTTAAAAAAAAATTGGCAAAGTAAGTGATCGGTCATTTGACAAATTGAATTTGGGTGAAATGATTTTAAGTAAATTGGCTTTTGGTGAATTGACCGATCTTTAATAGAGACTTTTGCTGGCTGGTTCTCCTTAACAGTATTTCTTGGGAATGTGCCACAAAGTCTGTAGAACCCGGACAGGGAGTGGATACATGGGAGATCGCTATCACTGAGACCCAAACCCCCCAGATCTCTCCTCCTCTGCTCTGCTTCTATCCCAACGCTCTGCTCCTTTCCTCTTCCCAATGCCCTTTAGCCATTTTCCTTCTCTCTCCTGTGGAAAAGATGCTCTGCTGCGTGACCATGACCGCGTACCCTCTGTCCCCTCTCTGTCACCATTCCACTTCCGTTTCCACGCCTGGTATTGCCAACTTTCAGCTAGTCTCTGCTTTTCCTTAGACTCAGCAGGAACCCTGGAAGGATGAATGAGAGTTTTCTCTGCACTTGTTCTCCCCTCACCTGTCCTTGACTCTTCCACTTCTATTGTCAAGAGAGAGCTGTGGTAAGGGGCCCACTGGACCTCACCAGGCTCAATGCCTGTCACTGTTCCTCTTACCTAGCCCCTGTAGCAGTGACTTCCTGCACAGCTGCTTGCTCCACGGGAAACAATCTTAGCTCTTGGTTCTGAGTGGTCACATGAGTTAGAGTGATAATACAGCGGGTAGGCCATTTGCCTTGCATGCAGTCAACCCAGGTTTTCAATTCCTGCCATCCCATACGATCCTCTGAGCACCACCAAGAGTAATTCCTGAGCCCAGAGCCAGGAGTCACCCCTGAGCATTGCTGGCTGTAGCTCATAAACCAGAAAATAAAATAAAATAAAATAAAATAAAATAAAATAAACAGAACAAAACAGAACTGAGTGTTCACACTGGCTTGGTTTTCCCTTAAAGCTCTCTAATCTTTATTGGGGGAAGGGGTGTTTTGTCCATACCCATTTATGCTCAGGGCTTACTCTGGCTCTGAACTCAGTATTTACTCCTGGTGGACTTGGGGGACCGCTTGGGGTGCTGGGGGGCAGAACCCAGTCAGTCACCTGTGTGCAAGGCCAGCACCTTACTTGCTGTACTATCTCTTCCTGGTCCCCAAACTCTGTACCTTTCCTACCTGGGAATATCTCCCTCTACAATCAACCTCTGACTATAGGAGTCCTGTAGGGCTGGAAATGAGGCCCCTTCTCCAGCTATCTTCTTTCGTTAAGAGATTTTTATGAGTTGTTATAGACATCTTATATTAGCCTTATCATTATCTTCGTTCCCTTTCTCCCCAAGTCAGACTTATGCCCGTGTTTGAGCATAAGCAACTGTGCATTAGCAACTCCCCAGCCTGGAGCATGCCAGGGACAGGAGTCACCCTCATTTACAAGCCTGACTCCTTGCTGTCATTCAGCTCTGATTTTAAATGTCACCTCCTCAGCCAGGCCTTCCCTGACCATCCAGTTTAAAGTAACAACTCACACTCTCTATCACTTCATTTTAACTGCACATTTTAACTTAACACTTAATACCTTATATTTTAAAAAATTATTTATCTCTTCACTTCCTCTCTACTCCAGACAGCTTGAGTTCTTATGTCAGAACTGAGTTTCTCTGTCTTGTAAATAAGAGTGTGTGTGTGTGTGTGTGTGTGTGTGTGTGTGTGTGTGTGTGTGTGTGTGTGTGTTGCCAGGGATTAAAATCCAGGACCTCACACTTGCAAGGCAAGGCAAGTGCTCTTTCCTGCAGCTACATCCGCAGGTCAACAAATGGACTTTAAAGCTTTAATAAGTCATTTCATACTGTAGACTTGCTATTTAAGGTAAGCAGTGTGCAACTATACCCAAACTACTGACAATTTGACCAGAAATAATCGGCCCAAGGAAAAACCAGCCAGTATTCTGATTTGGAATTCCATATTACTCTTGAGCAGCTCTGTCCAAAAGAAATATAAAATATTCCCACATGTAGAATATTAAATCTGCTAGCAACTACTTGACAGAAGTAAGAAACAGGTAAAATGAATTGTCATAAAATATATTATTCAATAAAATATGTGCATATATGCATATTATTTCAACACATCACCAATATAATTTGGATTTGTTTCGGGTTTTTTGTTTGTGTGTTTTTTTAAGTGCCAGGGATTGAACGTAGGGTCTCATATATGTGGGAATGCACTTTACTACCAATCTATATCCCAGTGTTCTCAATATAAAATGATTAATGAGGTATTTTACTTTGGGGAGAAGATCTAACAGTACAGATACCAAGTCTTCCAGTTTTGGTGTTTATCATATTTATAATACATCTCAGTGTGGCTGGATTGAAGCACTATGGAGCCACTTGTGGCTATTATCTACCATATCGCCCTGTGCCACTATGGTAAATTGACTACAAATGCTTCTGCTACCTACATTTGGTAATACTGAGGTTGTACAAATTAAATTAGTGCATGCCTGACATTTTCCCTGCATTGATGAATTTGATGGCTTCTTAAATAGAAAGATGAATATTTAAAATGGACTTTCCCAGATGAAATTAAAGATATTAAAGAAATGTGAATTGGCTAACCTATATCAGAGACTTCATTCTAATATGCTCAGCATTTAAAAATGAGGCAGCGGATGGCTCTCACTGGTAGAAATGGCACTTGAAATTGAATGAGCTTATATCCAGGCCATTGGTTTAGAAGGATTTGAGATTGCCTGAGTCCAACCCAAGGGCTAACAGAATCCTGCCACTGAAATGTGTTTCTATTTAGCTGAACCACAACTCTTATGCAATTAGTGGTCTGAGCATACAAAACACCCCAAACCGAAGAGCTGCCACTTTGTTTAACTGACAGGAACTGCTTTGTGCTTCCTGGTTAATGAATTATTTCTTTAATAGATGCTCTATGTTAGGAGGGCTTTTATCTAAGGCTGGCTTTCATCATGGTAGGAAGATCGAGCGAGTAACTAACTCCTCAAACTTCTTCAGCAAAAATAATTGAGTAGAATCCAGTGGTCTTCGGCCAGTTCACAGCATCCTCTCGTCTTAATGGCAAACCTCTTCTTAGCCTGAATTCTCAGTTGAACTTGACCTTTGCTCCAAGCAGCCTTTAGCCTCCTTTCCTTTACCTTCCTCTGCACCTTTCAAAGGCTCCCTGCATTGCAACTGCCTTTATGCATCTATGCCTTTATCTATCGTGTTGTGATTAATTTTATGCGTTTGTCCCTCAGAGAAGAGTTGGCTTCTCCAAGAACAGAGACCCGATCTTCCCATCATTGCATAACTAGCAAACTCAAATCACTGCTTTTCTCTCCATGTGCAGTTAGCAATCCTTTGTTGGATGAGTGAGCTAATAAACCACAGACTATATTCCACTTCATGCCAAGTGGCAATGCCCAACATGGAATGGAAGCATGAAGGGTCCTGCCTCATTGCCTGCTAGTCGAGGAAGGCCATAGCCAGGCAGAGAGGGTGCAGAGACAAGCCCGGCTGGCAGCATTACATGTAGTAGTTGATTAGAAAAAAAACATGTCTGCAGTTTTCTTAATTTCTCCATTTAGAGTGTGGATTTCTTCATTTTTTAATCCATCATCAGACTTCATTTTGCTAATTCAGTCTTTTCCATCTTGGGATTGTCTAACTGGATCTCAGCTATGGTTGTCTTTATTAGCTCAGTAATGACTTTATTGGCTTTAGGGGTCATTAATCGCTCGTTAATGTTTGTGAGTTTGACAAACAAGAGCACGAGATTCCCCTTCACTCAAAATTTGGTCTCAAAATTAATTATATTACCTCCTTTTGCTTCTGGGCTGGTGTGTTTTCACATCAAAAGGTACACTTCATTCTAAATTAAATTATTTTTATGACCGTCCTCTGAAAATTTAAGAAGGGCACTTACTCTTTTAATCTAGGTAATTATATCTGTGGTTTTGAATGAGTTTCTTTTTTTTTTTTTTTTGGAGGCGCCAGTTGCCTTCAGCATTTTGCTGTCTCGCTGTGTCTTCTGTATGGAGTCACAGTTTGTCAGGAAGCCCATGCGATTTAGCTTTAATTTCCTCCAGAGCCCTAACTAGAAAGCCAAGCCCTTTAAAATGGTGTCACATGCTGCAGTGTTCAGGGAGAGTGCACATTCTGTGGCTTTTTTTAAAAAAAACTATCCTCCTTTCTCCCCCCTCCCCCCGCCACTGATGTCTACTTTCCCCCAGAGGAAGTCATTTCTCTTGGCCTCACTCATTCTTGTTACTTCAGTGGCCTATTCTGATTCAAGAAGGAAAGAAGTGTGACTTTCATTTCTAGAAAAAAAGAGTGGAGGGAAGACATGACAGAAGCACAAGGGCTAGTGGAAGCACAGGGCCCCAAACCTCAGAGCTGCTGATCTGCCTTTAGAAGCCCGGGGCAAGACTCATCCTTCCCCTGCTCATGTGAGGCAGAAACAGGTGACTCCTTGGCCAGGACTGAGGACACTTGAGAAACTCACTGTACTGTGGGAAGCCAGGAAACAACAAAGCATAAACAGAAAGCGCGGGGTGCTAGCAAACTCCAAATACATCATGTTTATTCAATGAGCCACAAAATGTGAGTGAGTGATTGACAACCATAATGATTGATTCATCATGTTTCCAATGTTGATTGGAATTAAGCATAGAGTCTCCTGGTATTTGTTTACGGGTTGGCAGGGTGGGCTTCAGCAATGATTTGATTTTGCTTAGTGATAGGAAAGTCAAGGCTGGGATGAGCCCTGAGCGACAGATTGCTGGTCATTTGAGCCCATAATCATTGAACTGGGATCTCAGGCGGGGAAATGCTTCAGGGGCTCCTTTTAATGTTTCAATTTTCATTTTCCAAAATACTAGTAGACATTTAGAACCCCCTCAGGCTTTAAAATACATTATACATCCAAATAGATAATATGCCAAATTGAATACATTTGAGATCTTCAACACAATGATATCTACTATAGGTTAACACAATAGGTTTTCTAATTAGCATAATGTATGTTTGTCAGAAATGACATACCACTGGAGACATGTATAGCTTCAGGATTGAGTGAGTTGTCTAGAGATAGTGAATCTCTTATTACCTGTTCATTCAAGGAATCTCTGTCCTTGAATGAACAGGTAATAAGAATTGAGCTAGCCCAATACCCTGTACCTTTGGAATACTACCCTGTGTTTAGGATCAAAGTTTTCTCTGAGTATAGTCTTTTAATAGACAATTATGTCTCCTGTCTAACCAGAAGGTAAGTGAGTTCTGTTGTTGGACTATTGCTGTACCTGCCTGAACGGAAGCTTTCATGCAAGGAGTTTTCAAAATGTTTCAAAGAGCAGAGAGTTGGTTCTGCCTTAAGCTTCCCAAAAGACAGTTAAGTTAAATAAGCATTTCTATGCTACCACTGTGACCACTGTGACTTGCATACTGAGTTCAGGATGCCCTGGGTGAGATTGGTGTCGACTTATTAAAAGTTACTTCTCCCTACTCACAGGAACATAGTCATTCTAAACAATCAGATGGATTGGCAAGAGCATCACAATCTTTTTGTTGTTGTTGTTGCTGAAACTGAGGCTAAAAATGCCTAAGAAACTTGTATGGGGTCCCAGTTAATGAACTACTTTAGGCCAAAGCATGTGTTCTTAACCCACCACGACCCAGATAGAGAGTTTGGTGAGTAACTGCCATGTGATGGTCCTATCATATCATAGATTATTTCCATAGTATCTGTAAGCTTTGGGCACTTCTACTCTGACTTCTGTATTATGATAAGACAGACATGTGGTTGTTAGATACTGTTAATGAATTCAGACTTCAAAAAAATTGTTCTGATCTTCTCTCCAACTTCTGGATTTGTCCAACTGAAGAGTAGCAGAGATAATCAAAAAGGACAGTAAAAGTGTTGCATTTTTCATAGTACTGTGCACCAAAAACAGTATAAAAATATAAATTGGATATTGAAGCTGATATTTGATACTATCTATTTATAACTTCAGATATCATTTTTTATCTTTAATAAACAGGCTCATTTCAAATCTGGAAATTATAAAAAAATGGTGTATGTCTAAATTCAAGTATTTGTGCTAATCCAGCTTTTTGCTATTTGGTGCTTAATCCCATCTCTTTGAGCTTTGACTTTAATAATGCACAAAAGCGGGTATTCCTGGGGGCTGGAGAGAGTACAGAGGTTAAGACACTTGCCTTGCATTTGGCTGACTCCAGTTTAAATCCCTGGCAGTATATATGGTCCCCTGAGCATCACCAAAAGTTATCCCTGAGCACAGAGCCAGGAATAAGTCCTGAGCATCACCAGTTATGCTCCCCTTCCAAAAAAGCGGGGGGTACTCCTTTAAATCAGAAAGAGGAAGAGTCCGAAATACATGAAAAAGTAACTGAAATACATGAAACAGTTAACACATCTAGCTGGCACATGGCTTACCCAAATGGAATTCACAATTATTCTTACCCCTTTGATGATTGTCATCACAGAGTTCCTATAAATACCCTCAAAAATGCCCTCTTCACCAATCTGGGTCTATAATCACTTCATTTCCCCCGAATGCTCTCAGTGCCAGGGAGCCCATTCCTTCCTGTTTCACTGAGTGTGAATCTAAGTCTGGGAACTCTTCACCTGCCGGTTTTGGTTCATCCCTCACCCCTCTGGATTAGATAAATACTTCTTACATCCACAGAACAACTCTTGAGTTCTCTCAGTGATATTTTCACATGCAATGTGAGGGTTCGTCAAGCAGTACATTCTGGCTTTGGCCCATCCTGTCAGATTACAGAAAGCAGGTTACATAGAATGTGCCTGGGTCGTAAACCAGCTTCCACCTGAATCAAGCTGAATGATTACGTGCCAGGAACTGGGAGCTCAAAGGCAAGTGTATTATAGGCAAAGCAGAGACTGGCTTCCTGGAAAGGCAGCTTGAAAAGGCAGGGAGCTCGTTCTTTGTTTTATTTATTTATTACCATACCCAGCAATCCTCAGGGGTTACTCCTGGCTCTGTGCTCAGGAATTACTTCTGGTGGTGCTCAAGGGACCCTTTCGGATGCTGAGGATTGAACCCTAGTTGACTGCTTGCAAGGCAAGAGTCCTACTTGCTGTGTTTTCCCTCCAATCTTGAAAAGGCAGGGAAAGCTTTCTTTTGAGACTCAGGGAAGTCTTCTATTACCACCAGTCCATGGACCAGTGCAGGAGGAGAAAAGTTGAAAACCACTGATCTGTTACCTTGGTCATAACTGCCAGTCCATGGGTAGGTACGCAGGACAGATGCCACCCGCATGAGTAAGAAGGTTGAAGACTGCTGACTTCAGAGCTTTCTGGCATCAAAAACAACTGAAAAACACAAATTCCCCTGGAACAACTAATATTCAGTATTTTGGTCTGGTATAGTAGGGGTACACCTTTTCCTGTGACTTTCATTTCATCAGGAAGACCTGAGGCTTACAGAGGTGAGTATGCGCACTGAGTTTGCATTTATAGTTAGCGCTGAAGCAGGGCTTACACGCCAGCCTCGCCGAATCCAGAGCCCACGTTCCTATCTCCTCAGCAGAAGTGATGTTTCCTGCTAGCTAATTTCAGCCCCAAAGAGGAGAAGCTGCCTCGGAGTGGTTCCTTTCCAAAGACACCAAGTTTTTAATGTTTTAACCACCAAATTTAGCAACCCTAAAGTCTTAATTGATGTTTTTCTTTTTTTCTCTTTCTTTTTAAGGTGGTAAAGGAATTTTCAGAATATTATTTCTTCCTCAGAGGCTCAAAAAATCAGATTTCCACTTTGAAGGAGGAAAAAAAAATAATGTGATCTTTCGATTATTTTTATAACTCCCAAGTTGGTGCCTGAGCATGGATTTGCTCAGACTTGCTCTTAGTGCCCAGAACTTCTACAGCAGTTGTCAGCTAACACGTTTGCCTTCCTTGAACATTTGCCTTCGAAGCATAAAAGGAAGAAAGAAATGTTGGAGGCTCTGAGTGTCTGTGAAAGGGCAGTGATGCTTATTTCCTGAAGGATATGTGGCAGGATACAGTGGTTAAAAGCCTGGGATCTGACCCTCAGCAGCGGGCTTGAATTTTGGCCCTGGTTATTCATCAGCTGCCTGGCCTTGGGGCAGGTCACCTCATATCTCTGGGCTTTCACTTCCTTATCTATAAAATCAGGACCCAAACAGTGGAGTTTGGGGGAAGGATAAATGAACATGCTGTTCCCTAAACATGATATGTCCGTGTGTGTGTGTGTGTGTGTGTGAGTGCTTCTTTCACTGTAGAAAGGTTCTAGGAATTGAATCGGGTCTCTGAACTAACCTACACAGTGCTAGGGCCAATCTACGTATATCTGTGAATTATTCTCCTCTTCACACTTGGATGTGTGTGGGGGGGAGACCAGAAGGACAGAAGGACAGATGCCAGTCCTCCACTTAGTCAGCTCTTTACTGACCTATAGCGGTCAGTCCGGCTACTTAGTATTTAAACCACTAGTCCCTTCCTCAGAGGAGATTTTTCAAGTCTCTCAAGTATGAGTCACAAAATGCATCCCAGACAGGTTGTGCACAGGTATAAGACCTGGAGCACATTATTTCCCTCCACTGATGACGTTAGTGCTGTTTTTGCAGAGAAAGTTTCAGCAGCGCTCGCTTGATGAAAGCGTGGGAAGCCTTTCAGAGCCTGCACCTCCCTCCTGGGCTGGGTTCGGGCTGGGGTGTGCCTCCCCAGTGCCAGAAAAGTCTGCCCACCAATGTATTCTCAGGAATACAGCGATGGACCCTCTCAGTGGACCCTCCAGTGAGCAGGCCAGAGAAAGGCCAGCTGTCACCTTCTGGGACAAAGGGCTCTCAAGGGCCTAAGGCCGCAGCTTCTCTGCATTTACGAGAACAGCTGCCCTGGGTGTAGTTGTGTCCACCTGCTGGTACACGGTGATATTTTAAGAAGGAGCTGCTCTCTGATATGCTTTCATGGTATCACCACGCCTTCCTAAATGATGTGTTGAGGAAGACTGGCAGAGAGAGAATGGCCAGATGTGACTCATACTAACCCAAATAGCCAACAGCTGTTGAATGACCAAATAGACTTAAGTCAATGCTTAGTTAGCAATGACATAATGTATGGGAAGAGCCCAACAACACTTGGCATGCTCCTTGTCCCTCATCCCTGGCTGTTGCCAAGACCGTGAGAGAGCAAGGTGGTAGGGTCACCACCCACTCATTCATTCATTCAACAATTATTGGGCTGGACAGAGGTGAGGCACTTGTCTCGTATCCTCTCCGAGGGCGGGACAGAATCTCCTTTCTCCCAGCCAGTCTTTCTCTGCCACTCCCTGTTAGCCACAGCTCCTACACTTTATATTTCCAGTATTCTAGGATTATGGCTCTGTCTCTTCTAATCTGGTCCCTTTACCCTAAGAAAAAATAATGATTATTGCATTCACCCTCATGTAATAATAAAAATAAAATGGGAAAGTTATCTAAATAACTTTTAGGATTTCAATGCACGACCCAGAAAAAAATACTTTAAAGTCCTTTTGCTATGAATCCAAGAACAGTAAGGCAAGCGTTAGAAGATAATGTGACCCAGGCATTTGTCTTTGAAAATTATTAGAAAACCATTCTAGGATTATTATAAAACCATTCTAGGATTATTAGAAAACCATTCTAGGATTGTTTATATCACAAAAAATATTACAATGACTGATGGTATTATTAAATAATAATCGATGCTATGTTAAATAAGGGAATGCTAGCACATTTAAAATGGGACATGACTTACACATTTTTTACTCAACTCTTTGATGGACAATTATAATTTTTATAGGTGCCGTCGAAGTGCTCTCAGCTCCTAGGGTCACTTTTGGCAATGCTAACAGTGTGGGCCTGGTAGTTCAGTTCAGGGGTGATGTAGGCCTCAAGCACATGTGCAACAAGGGAAGGAGATGAGTTCTAGGGCCCGTGACAAACACAATGACCACAATCAATCTCAAGGGTTCACCCTAGAAAATGAACCTGCCCCCTGAGGCAACCTCAGGGTGTATTCTTCTTGTTTGCTCTGAGGTTAGGTTCTGAGATAAAAGAGACCTTTGCCTCCAGAGTGGTGAAGACTTGCCACTCCACGACAAGCAAGGCCAGCCGTTATCAAATAAATGTGCTTGTCAACACCCCAGGAGCGTTGTTTACCCAAACCCAAAGACACTGGATGGGCCCTTCTTCCAACTCCTTCAAAGGATGCCCTTGCATCCTGGGATTAGAGCAGCATTACAAGGAGGAGTTCCACAGAAGCCAGCCACTTTTATCTGAACTGATATTTATACCACTTGACAAATGGCAAAGAAGACTTTCAGCTTTAGACATAGAATGAATCAGGGTTTCCGTGGCACAACCGACTGAAGCCTAACCCCACAGACGATTCCAGTGTAGCTGTCTCACAGCTGGCTGCCACTATCCAGGGATTACTGTCACATCCTACGATGGTCTATGTCAGTAATTTAAGCCCTCGTAAGTACAAATGAATGTACCCAGAAGAATACACTGATGTTCATTTTTCTGTCCAGAGTATCTATACAGTGAAAACTCAGTCCACCAGCCGATTGCTTCTTTTCTCAGAGAAAAAGTGCCTTGAGGGTCCATCCAGAGTGTTCTAACCACATGCAATCATACACAAGCAGCAAACATACTACAATAGTCTTGCCAACACCCCCCCCCAATACACCCCGCTTTTGCTGGGTACTAGATAAGATAATCCCAAATGGAACTTGGGGATCAAGTGGCCACTGGCGATTCTCCACCAACCAGGACTTGGTTTGGCACCCAAGGGACATGCTGCTGCTCAGGTCCTGCAAAGTTGGGGTATTCGGGTCATCCCAGGGGTGCCAAAGGTCAGCACAGCCATACCCAGCAGTACTCAGGTACTCCCAGGGGAGCACCTCACCGTGTTTGGGGAGCTGCGTGGTGCCGGGAGTCAAACCAGAGCAGGAGCATGCCACGCATGCGCTGTAACTGCTGTACTTCCCCTAGGCTTCCTTTTTTTTTTTTTTTTCTCCTTCCATTGAGAGGGGAAGAGTTCAACCACACCCAGCAGTGTGCAGGAGCTACTCCCAGTTCTGGGCTCCAGGGTCGCTTTTGGCAGGGGCTGGGGGGGCCGGGACCTGTCAGAGCTGGAGCTCCTCCATGCAAAGCTTGAGCCCAGCCCTTCGAGCCATCTCGTTGATCCTTGTCTCGCTTCTTTCCAGAAGAAGTCTTAGCGACTTCTCTTTGGAGCTCATCTTCCGTCAGGTCTGTGACTAATATCAATTCAAACGCAGAGACAGTAAGTGCTCCATTCCGTGACTATTGATGATTGTACACACGTGTATAATCACCACCAAAAGGGACCCCAGAAGACTCGCATCTGCTCAGGAAGTCCCTTAGCCCCTTTGCAGCCCACCTTCTCCACCCTCCAACCGCTCCAGTCCATCTCGTGATGAATTCTTTTCATCTGTTCTCAAACTTCAAAGATTGGATTCCTACAGAACTCACTCTCTCCTGTCAGACCTTTTGAAAACTCAGCTTCATGTTTTTAAAATTTATTGTGGTTGCTTGCAGGTTTATTCTAATTTCTATATCTAAGTAAGGTTTTTGTGCTCTGCATCATTTAGGGGACTGCACATTTGAAAGAATTAATTAGCTAGTGAATATTAATCAAGAGAAGACTTGAGTGACTAAACAAAGATTTGAGGAGACTCTGGAATTAGCAGCAACTTTCACTTTAAAAGATTCCAGGATTTTAACCAAACTCCAAGCTCGGTTTATGTCAGCTCTTTGGTAGCCAATTAACAAGGTGTTGGGATTCTTCTGAGCGTCCTGATTTCAATTCCCATTCATCTTTTGAAAGTGTTACTTTCTTCATTTCCTAATAGATGACTTGTGAGTTTTGTGCGCTGGCACTAATAGCCAGGACTAAGTTCCGGAGAGGGAGGCACGAGAGTCACAGATCAAAGAAGTGGTATTCTGTGCAGAATTCAGGGTTGGGGATATCCCGAGACAGGATCAACGAGACTGATGGCGGCAGACACCCTCCTTGCATCCGAGTCCCTGCTCCACTCACTCTTCACTCCAGCTAGCAGAACCTTCTTTCTCCCATTTCTCTTGCTCTAAGGCTTACGGCCCTGGGCCAGGCTCAGGCAGAGTCGTGAGAGGAGAGAGGGCAGGAGGAAGAGAATGCGCTCCAGGTGCTTTTACTGAGCAGTTAAATAATCCTCAGGGTTACACAGAATGTTTTGGCGGCTGCTGCTATTAATCAATATTATCCCGTACGGATCGGGTTTCTCAAACCGTCATATACCCGATTCCGAGCGGGAAGGGAGACGCGTGCTGAAAGTACACTAGAGACTGAACACGATGGCCACTCAATACCCCTATCGCAAACCACATCACCCAAAAGGAGAGAGAGAACAGAATGGAATACCCTGCCACAGAGGCTGGGTGGGGGAGGGGGACGGGATTGGAGGGTGGGAGGGGTACTGGGTTCTTGGTGGTGGAGCATGGACACTGGTGGACGAATGGGTTCTCAAACATTGTATGAGGGAAACACAAGCACGAAAATGGGTAAATTTGGAACTGTACCCTCATGGTGACTCACTAATTAAAAAAATAAATTAATTTTTAAAAAAGAATAAGAAAAAAAGAAAAAAAATTTACCCTGCTGGCGGTTGATTTCTCCACCTCTTCTTCCTCCTCTCTCTTCCCTCTGTGGTTGATGCTGCTGTAGCTAGGATGGGGGACTGGGCACCAGCCAGGCTGTAGTGCTCAGCCTACAGTGCTCACCAAGCTTGGCCTTCCTCTCATGGTAGTCCTTGTATACATGCTCAACTGGGCTCACACTCTAAATAGAGAGACTCAGTGTTGATTGTGGGGCTCACTGGGGGTCCCTGCGGTGCTCACACAGTGCTCACCCAGAGTCCCATGCTGTTGGTAGTGCTTGTGCATGGTTTTCATTGAGGCATTTGCTGAGGGTGACACTCCTTTTCTGTGCTGTTCACGCACAGCTGGTGCAGGGCCGGGGGATTGCAGGTGACAAAGCTGCCAGGTCAGGCTGCCAAGGTGCCTGTGGACACTAGGGATTGGAACTTGTGACAAGTGGACCTTGTGGGGAGCTGCTTTCAGCTTCTGCACTCTTCCTGTGGGCCCAACACTAACACCCCAACCTGGGGTTGTTTCTTTTCTTTAAATAAATAACTTTAAAAAAAAAACCCAAAAAGCAGTGCTAGGGTTGAAAGCCAAGGCCTCTTACATGCAAGCCTGGGCTGTAGCCCATGAGTCACATACGCAGCCTTCTGGTGGATCACTGAAAGTTAAACTTCTAGCCTATTCTTGTGGATCATTTTTTGGGGGATTGTCTTTTGGGCCACATCCATCAGTGCTCAAGGCTTATTCCTGACTCTGTGCTCCAGGATCACTCCTGCAGGGCTCAGGGGACCATATGGAGTGCCAGGTATCAAATCTGGGTCAACCACATACAAGGCAAGCAACCTACCCTGTTGTGCTATCTTTCCAGTCCCTTTTATAGTTTTTTTTATTATTTTTTTATCAACAGCAAAACATCAAACAGTTTCTATCCTTTTAATTTACAGATAATATTGGACCAGGCATAACGTCTTGAAGCTTGGAAAGAAATTGAGTACTGTGGAGTTTGTACTAGTTGAGAAGCTTAGAAAGCGAGGAATGGAACTGAAGTAAGACTGACTTAAATAATAAATAAGTCCAGGGATTATCACCAGGCCTCAGAGGCAAGATGTTCTGAATTCCCATGAAATCTCAGGGACCCAGATTCTGTTCATGTGACCTTCATTCTTGATCTTATTATGGTGACAACCTGGGCTACTTGTTCCCTTGTCTAGGAGCAGCTGAGTTGAGAGACGCCTTCTACAGCTAAGGAATAAGATACCACTAGAGGGTGGGCCTTACCCCCCCTTACTGAATCAGTAATCCATAGATGGGCTCAAAATCAATTGTATCAAATAGAAATCTGATCCCCAAATTTGGGGTTCTGTTAGGAAGGAAAATAGAAATGGATTAGATAGCAAAACATTTATTATGGAGCTAGATGAACTATTAGGGTATTGTCATTTTATTTAGTTAGGTTAGTTATTTCTTATTGGTCTTTGCAATGGTCAGGTGCTTGAGAGGACTTTACAGAGTCCTAGAAAATACTCTGGACATACTTTTACCTCCTGGAAAACAATCTTCACACAAGCACTTCTTTTTATTTTAGCTCATAGGAGGGGGTTTCCAGTTTTGAATCATTTTTGAAGTGATAGCACAGAGGGTAGGGCGTTTGCCACACAGCTGATCCGGTTTGATTTCTCCATCCCTCCTGGAGAGCCTGGCAAGCTACCAAGTATCCCTCCCACATGGCAGAGCTTGGCAAGCTACCCATGGCATATTCGATATGCCAAAAAACAGTAACAACAAGTCTCACAATGGAGATGTTACTGGTGCCCGCTCGAGCAAATCGATGAACAATAGGACAACAGTGCTACCGTTTATTTTATATAATCATGTGTTATCTGATTCTTGATAACTCTGGTTATCAAGAAATTTTCTACAGAAATCTTACAAATTTTATTTTAATTGATAAAACATGTAAATATTCAAGTCAAAAAATGTTAGAAAATGATGAATGGAAAAGATGGAGGAGGAGAGAAGGGAGAATGCCACTTCAAACACTAAAATGTTTATACTCTACTAATGTGGAAACATGAAAACCACTTTAAATGGTTTTCAACCCACGCCAAATTGAGCTGTTTCAAAGTGAGTCTATTTTATACTATAATCGAATTCTTTAAAAGCCTCCAATTCCCTTAAGACCTATATATAAAAAAAATTCTATGTTTAGAAAAAAAGGCTTGAAGAAAACAAACCTAGATGTTAACATTACCTTTGAATAGGGAATTTATAAATGATAATTATATTCTTAGCCTCTGTGGTATTTTTTCACATTTTCTAAAATGAATATTATATATTACATTTTTTTAAGCAGGATGAAGTATTAAACTGTAAAATATTCACTGTTTTGTCTAGCTATACAATGTAAGGACCAGATTTATAACCAGTGTAGAATACTTCATCTTTATTTCATTACTAAGAACTTATGGGCTCATAAGCCAGCATCAATCTCTGTGACCAAATATTCCATCAAAATGCAATATCAAGTTGGCTGGTTATATTGGAAGCTATTGCTCTAGGTGGTTTATGACAATTAAAGTGATCTCACTAGATCACTCTTCCTGACTAATCTTATCTTTTCTCCAGTTAGAGACTCACTGCCAGCCCCACCAGTCATTTGTGATACTACATTTGGTAAAAAGATGAAGCTCAAAGCATTATATTCCAAATAGCTAAGCATAGTATGCAAATCAGTATCCAGAAGGCAAAAAATCTGAGTTCTATTTGGTTAGTCCTGGACAGAAGAATTGAACTATGAATTAGTCCACAGTCTTAAACAAATCAGAGAACTTTAATACATCTTAATTTTTGGATTCCTTGAAAGTCCAGAAGACCAGAATAACCTTTAGGAGACCATCAAATGCATCTGAGTAGTTTATACCTCCCACTCCCACTCCCACTCTCACTCCTAATACTATTGCTCCCCAGTTTGTCATAATCCCTATCATTTCCTGTTGTACTCTGATCAGCCAATTCTATTAATCTGTTTTATCCTGAAGGCAACATCTAAAGAACTGGCTCTTGACTGCCTTAAAGGACTGGCTCATTTTTTTAAGCAATGCATGTCTCTGACAAATCATTCGCTTTCCTCGTGCTTCTGTATCTCACTGGTAAGGTGGGATACTAGTCATGCCTACTTCATAGGAACTTAATGAGAATTGAGTGAGCCAATTCATGTGAAAGACTTGGAAGAGTGCTAAGTCTTCCAAGAGTCTGCCTCGGGAGACATTTGGTCCTCTGAAAATGGAAATGACATGTCTATGGCCATATCACCCTGAACATGCCTGATCTCACCTGAAATTGGGAATTACATTGTGCGGAAGGTAACAGAGTGGAGGCATTGGGTACAATGGGAAAGCTTCAAACTTGAGGTGGACGCAGCGAGGTGTCACCTTTGGAGGTAGTGAGCCTATGGGAGAAGTATAAACACCAATCGCAGTAGGAGAGAGTAGAGTGAGATGTTCATTGGGCTCTGGAATCAGAGGGAATAACTCTTTGCCTGGACATTTATTTACCAGCTATTTGGCCAATGGAACCTGAGCTAGCACCATTGGACCATCTAAAGAACATGCAAAACAGGTGGAAGATTTGTTCCTCACAGGATAGAAAGAGAAACATAAGTCAGGTGAACTGAGCAAAACGTAAGGTCCTGACCAGAAGGAAATTGAGAGATGGATTCAGTGACAAGGCAGTATTTCCCTGAGAGCTGTATAAAATTTTAGGTTCATCATCATCATCATCATCATCATCATCATCATCCTGTTGATTGTCGAATTTCTTGAGCAGTCTCAGTAACATCTCCATTCATCCTAGCCCTGAGATTTAAGAAGCCTCTCTTTACTCATCCTTCCCAATTATGCAGCATTGGAGGCTCTTTCAGGGTCAGGGGAATGACACCCAGCATTGTTACTGGTTTTGGCATATGAATACACCATGGGGAGTTTGCCAGGCTCTCCCATGTGGACAGGAAACTTTCAGTAGCTTGCCAGGTTCTCTGAGAGGGAGAACTAGGCTATAAGATGTAGCTTCCGGGAACTTAGTTTTATAGTCTCTGGATGTTGGCCGTTGATGGGATTACACAGCACCAGGGACAGCTTCTGGGTGTGACCACCTTGCTACTGGAAAATGGGGGATATGGGCGGAAGAGGCCCAGTCCTGATCCAAGCAGACTTGGAGATCTCAGCTCTGGGCCCCACACACCTGGATTCCTCTGCTGGTTCCTTCATGCGTGGGGCTCCTCTGAACATGTGGAGAGGGGTCTTGAACATGGCTGTGGCTGGGCTCCTGTGGTCTTAGGCTTCGGGGCCTCCACTCGAATTTTAGGTTACTGTTGTCTTATTTAATCAGTTGTATATTGTTTCATTAATACCACCCTCAAGTGCTATGTCCCACCCACATTTCTTTGGTCATTGTTTGCCCTCTAGGTTATTAATTCTCTTGCCCTTTCATAATTATGCACCTAGAATATCAAGTTGTTGCCCACAGGCCTCCTGCACCTTGAAAGTCCAGAAGACTGGAACACCTTTAGGAGACCATCATGAGCATGAGGGAGGTCTGAAAGCAGAAAGTACACTTAAGGGTACACTAGAGGGAGGGTGTCAGAACACTTGTGGAAAGCAGGTTGTTACAATGGTTGTGGCAAAAGTGGCCTAAGGGGCAGAATCCCAAGGGGCAAGTGGCCCATAAATGTTCTGTAAAAGTTTTGATAAGTCTTGACCTTCTTGACAAGAAGATCTGTGTTTGCTTCACTTTTCTCTGTTAGGTTCATGTATCCAAATCAAGATGAGAAAATTCTGAGGGACAAAGTAACATACATTTAATCAATATTAATTACATAAAAATCTACTATTGCCCAATATTCAGAAATATACAACATTAAAAGTTGATTTATGCCTGACACCTCCAAAGAAAAATAACAATTAGAGGGTTGGTACTTATGAAGTTGACCTGGGTTTCACCCTTCAAAGCATGCTAAAATCCATCGGGAGTAATGCCAGAGTGCAGAGTAAGGAGTAAACCCTGATCACCACCAGGTGTGGCCCCCAAAAGAACAAAAATAAAAAGAATAACAATTGGCCTTAGGTACCATAAGACTGACACATTGGTTTAAACATTCCCTTTATAAAATTTCCTTTAAAATTGTTGCGCATCTTCATACTCAGGAATTTTTTTTTTTCTTTTTGGTTCACACTGAGTGACCCAGCGATGCACAGGGGTTACTCCTGGCTCATGCACTCAGGAATTACTCCTGGCAGTCTCGCTCAGGGGACCATATGGGATGCTGCTAATTGAACCCGGGTTGGCCATGTGCAAGGCAAACGCCCTACCCGCTGTGCTATCGCTCCAGCCCCCATACTCAGGAATTTTTAACAAGACGTTGTTCCCACGATCACAGGACCACTGCGTTACTCTGCTCTGCTGAGCCTAGGGGAGGCAGGAAAAGCAGTGGGAGGGGGAGAGTGGTGGGTACGGCTTTGTGAGTTTTAATCTTGTATCTGCCACTGGATTGTTTTGCCCCTTCAATCCCAAGTCTGTTTTCTGTAAGTGAAAGATCTGAACCAAGCAATGTAGAAGGTCTTTGGAAAGAATGAAGTTAGAGGCTGAGGGTACAGCTTGGTGCTAGAGTCCTTGCTTTGCATGTAAAAGACCTTGCGGTTAATCTCTGACACCACACACGAATAGTTAAGAAGAATGAAGTTGAAATTCCTACTTCACATTACATACAAAATGTAATTCAAATGAATCAATTTCCCAAATTAAAGAGACTAAGTCATATAGCTCTTGGAAGAAAACAGAACAATTTTTGTGACCTTGGATTTGATGATAGCGTTTTAAATAATATGCCAAAGTACAAGCAACATCAAGAAAATAGATAAAAACACTTCATCAAAGAGCATTATTATAAAGTGAAAAATGTCTAAAGGATGGGAGAGAGTATTTCAAAACATTTACTAGCTAAGAGTTTATATTGTAAATATGTAAAGAATTATTAGAACTAAGCAACAAATGAACAACCCATTTTAAAAAATGCTTAAAGAACTTGTGGATTCTTTTCTTCAAAAAAGATAAACAATTACCCAACAAAGGAATGAAAGGATTCTCAACATGGTCAGTCATTATGAAAATACAATTCAAAACCACAGTCGTGTTATTTATACACCTACTGGAGCATCCATAACAACAACTTAAAAAAGGAGAATAAAGGTTAGTAACAAAAAACAGAAGAAATTGGAATCTTTGTCTGTTGCTAGTAGGGGTATAAAAACAATTCTTTTGTTGTTGGAAAATGATTTGGTTGGTCCTCAGAAAATTAAACAATTACCATATGAGCCAACTATTCTATTCTTGGTATGCAACTGAAAAATAAAAAATAAACAGGAATCAGGAACTCAAATATAAGTTCACACATACTCATGGCAACATTTTTTTTTCCTTTTTGGGTCACACCTGGCAATGCACAGGGGTTACTCCTGGCTCTGTACTCAGGAATCACCCCTGGCGGTACTCAGGAGACTATATGGGATGCTGGGAATTGAACCCGGGTTGGCTGTGTGCAAGGCAAATCCCCTACCCGCTGTGCTATTGCTCCAGCCCCTCACAGCAGCATTCTTGACAAGTCAAAAGTTAGAAAAAATTCAAATGTTCATCAAGGAATGAAAATATAAAAAATAGTGGTATATTAGACAATGGAATATTATTCAGTCATAAAAAGAAATGATACATAATACAATATAGATGAACCTCAAAAACATTGAGCATTTGCACATGACACAAAAAGTTACATGTTGTATCATAAAACTTATGTGAAACACCCATAAGGAAAGAGACAGAAAACAGATGTATGCTATAAATCTGGGGGAAGAAGGAAGGGAGAATAACTGCTTGGTAACTACAGAACTTCGTGTGGTGATAATGAAAATAAGTTGGAATTAATGGGTTATGGTAGCAGATATTATGCAAATTACGTGCCACTGAATTGTTCAAGATAGATAATCTCATGCTATATGGATTTCACCTTCACTTTTGGGGGGAGGTTCTTTAGGGGTCCATATATCTTAGTGCTCATGAGCTCAAGTTCAGGGTTTGCTCCTAGTGGTGCTCATGAAAAGAATCTCCTGCAGGCAAAGCATGAACTCCTGTCCTTGGGGTTACCATCCTGCCCCTTTCCTTCAGGTTCTAAAAGTGCTTTCTAACTCCGGAATTCTATGGATCTGACAAAAAAAAGTAATAGATGCACATATGGGTTGTGAGATGAAGAATGGAGGTTATTACATAAAATGAGCAGCAAAATTCAAAACAAACCAAAAAAAAAAAAAAAGGCCAGGGAATCTCTGGCCTAGATCATAAACTTTGAGCTGTGGGAACTCTGTTTAAGTCAAAGTTCTCATGCTTATATTCACATTGAAACTCTGGCTAATCTTTGCAGGCAGTAAATGAAGGAAGACACAGAGCCTTGAAGTCTGTAAAAGTCTGTGAGTGATCTGTGAATCACATGCGGTGGAGAAACTTAAAAATAACCTGCCATCTTTTATGCTTGTCTTTCTGTATAGGCATGGAAAACAATGTGCTGTATTCAAGGCATCAAAGAAGTCTCATCAGAAGTGTACAAATGACCGTGGACTCATTCATTTTTTAAGGTTCTTCATGGTGTTAGTAGAGTTAGCATTCACCGTTTGTGACAATCCCTTAGGGCAGATGCCATAGTCTTGACACTGTAGCATGCTCGTAACTTTTTTCTTGTGTCCTAAATTTTGAGAGGACGTAAATGGAGATTTGAGAGCTAATTATAGTGTCCTCTCATTGACCAGAACCAGAAGTGATCATGCCTGTGGAAAAAGCATGACCCTGGGTGCCTTAAAACATTCACAAGGGAAGAAGAGAAATGGGTCAGGAAGATCCCCATAGATCCACCCCACAGGAAGGCAGGGAAAATGAAAGTTTGGGAACCCCAAGTCCTACAGAAGGCAAAAAAACCCCTGAGAGCTGACAAGGGATATGACTCAGGGGCAGAGCTCATACCTGGCATGTGTGAAACCCTGGGTTCAACAGGCATCCCTGGAAAACAAACAAGAAACAGAAACAGAAACAATAAAAGCCTAATCAGAACCAGGGTCTGTTCATGGGTTATCAGAGAAAGTGGATTGTCAGAATTGCCTAGCATCATAGCACTGAACTTGGAAGCTTTACCTCTGGGAACTCAACTAAAGGAAATGATCCTATGGAGATTATGACCTTTGAGACAGAACATCAGGGTTATGGGAGGAATAATGAAACAAAGTAGAGCCCACACTACTGATATATTAGATCTATTAGTAATTAGAATGGTGTGATCATGGAGTTCATTGAAAAGGGGGAATTTTTTGATAGGGGTCACCATAGCATGCACAAGTCCTAAAGGCCACTCTGCCTGGCACTTGGGTTCTTGGCCAGACAGTGTGTGGGGACACCTAGGCTGGCAGTGCTGAAAGTCACGATGGCCATACCTAATGGAACTAAGGTTGGTGGGTGGGAAGGGGCACAGGAATATATATAAGAGATCAGGTAAGGGGCTTTGTGTATGCAAGGCATCTCTCTCCCCTTTGAGCTGCCCCCACAGTCTAAAAATATTTTAGGAATTTTGGTAACTGAGCAAAATGTCTTATTATTTTAAAAATAGTAAAATGCATTAACAGTGGAGAATATAAACAATAACAAAATAAAAATAATATGTAATCCCACATCTAATGAAAACTGTAGTTCCATGTGGATTTATTTCATAAGCACTTACATTCATATTTATAAAAACTGGGTTCAGGATGGAGAGACGCTCAATGGGCTAAGTTTCTACTTTTCATACTAGAAGTCCCGGTTCAATTCCTTGCCACTGCATGATCCCCTGAGCACCACCAAGAGTCACTCCCAAGCACAGAGCTGGGAGACACCCTTGAACATCCCTTTGTGTGGACCCCCAAAACAAAACAAGCACTCACATACTATATCACATCTTAATATGTAGCATGCTACACATTGCGGAGTTGAAACAGTTGCATGGTAAACAGCAATGCTGTCAGCAGGCATATTGCATTTCACCGAAAATAGATCAAAGTTACAAAATCACATACATATGTGGATGGTCATATTAAGTATAGCACTGTCTTCCTGTTGTTCATCGATTTGCTCAGTGGGCACCAGTAATGTCTCCATTTTGAGACTTGTTGTTACTGTTTTTGGCATCGAATACACCATGGATAGCTTGCCAGGTTCTGCTGTGCAGGAGGGATACTCTCGATAGCTTGCCAGACTCTCTGAGAGGGACAGAGGAATGGAACCCGGGTCGGCCACATGCAAGGCAAACGCCTTACCTGCTGTGCTATTGCTCCACTCCACATATATAAGCCCATATATATATATATATATATATATATGTTCATATTAAATATACGAAGCAAAATAACACTGTAGCACTGTCTTCCCATTGTTCATAAATTTGCTCAAGCGGGCACCAGTAATGTCTCCATTGTGAGATTTGTTGTTACTGTTTTTGGCATATTGAATACAAAGTAGAAGTATAGGAAAAACAGCATAATGAAATTTACCACGACGACTATATTTGTCCACTGGGGAAAGTTGGGCCATTCTTCTTCTGTTGTTCTGATATTTGTCTATTTCCAGAGGAGAGCTGGTTCCAGGCCCTTATTGGTTGGATACGGTATGTGCATCAGGAAAGGAATAGATGAAAGGATGGATGGTAGCTGTCAGCCCAAGATTTCCTATTTGGAAGCCACCTAGTGCCACGAGGCAGCATATTATTCCAGGAATTTTCTTGTTTTCAAAGGCTCAACTAGATCCCCACAGAAAGTTGTCTTGGTGGGGTCTGTGCAGGTACGGATTAGGAAATTTACCTTGTTAACCTGGGCCATGTGTAACTCAAGTTCCTTATCCCAAGACCTTACTTAAGAAGGCTTCAGTGTAAAGTCTTAGTTACCTTCCCACCTGCTAGGGTTCCTACTTCTGCCACATGCCACATGCCCACAGGCATAAGTGCAAACATGCAAGTATATATGCACACAGTACTCACACAAGCATGCAGTTTTCCTTCTTTCAACAAAACCAAAGATCCAGATTTGCTTCTATTTGGAAAGCAACTGGTTTCCTTTAAAATCATCTGTCACTTTTACAAAGAAAAAAAACCCAATAAACTTTGTGGACTAAATAAATAAATAAATAGACCTGGTGGGGGATAGTTTTTAGACTTTATACTCAAGTTTTCATGAATGCCATGGAGGATTTACACTGTCCAGAAAAAAAAATCAAATTAAAACATACCCCCTCCAAGCTGACCCTGGATCCCATTTAATTGGAGTAAAAGTGCATGACCAAGATCCAGGCCATTTGGTGCATTGGGGCAAGTGGATCACTCAGCAATTTCATTTTAGTGAATTTTCATCTCATTTTCTAACCAGTCAATAGAGAGAGCATCCAGGCCCCACATGGTTATTTTATCGGGAAGGAATTAGCTCTTTTCCTTGACACCAGAATGAGTGTGTTTGAGGATTATTGTTATTCTGCTCCTTGACCTTCTGTCCTTCAGTATAAATAATCCCAGTTCTTTCAACCTTTTTTTGGTAAGCGTTATTGTTTCCAACCCTTTAATATCCTCACAATTCTTCTCGGAACCTCTCCCCGTCCTCCTCTTCTCTCTTTAATTACAGGGCTCAAACACAATATTCTAGGAAGCGCTTGAGCAGTGCTCAGTAAAATGGAAAGCTTATCTCAAGATTCCTACATGCTGGCGTTGTTGCAGTCTTCCAGGGTCACGCAATGCTGTCTTTAAAAGAAACTGCTTACGAATGCCTTGTGAACAGTTTATTATCTGCTGGGAGCAGAAGCCTGTGGAGGTGGGCACGGGGCAGGGCCCCTCAGAGTGTCATTGAGCGACGTCCTCCTCTTGCACAGAATAGACTGTCAACAGCCTTACAAAATAGAACCTACTATCCTCCTGTACTTGCGTAAAATGTCCTCATGTCGACGTGTGGCTTTTAATTCAAGGATGTACAGTTTTAAATTCCTTTACTTCTAATTGCAGATACTTTGTTCACCGTGGAGAGAATCTCAAACAGTAGTCAGAGAATGGACTCTATCATCTATCTCTCCCCTAACTACCGACCCGCCTGTCTATTGATCCACTGTTTCATGCTGCTCTTTCCTCTTGTCTCTGAGCACATTAGATTGCTGCTAACCACACCCCTCTAGGTTAGTACATCTAGAAGGATGAGGCCAGAAAGACTAGCAAGAACTGTGTTTCCCCTGGGTCTCTCCTTTCCTCATCCCTGCCCTTTTCCCTCTCTCCATGCCTTTCTTTCCTTTATTCTAGTTACTCAACAGAAGCCTACTTGGGGTGGAGGGATGAAGTAGACTAGACACAGTGCTGGAAAGTCTTGGGCACACTGGTGCTGGGGTGGCAGTTGCTATATACATCAATACCAAAACACTATAGTAACCACTTACTTAATCTAGAGCTCAAATATGCATTAGGAAGGGAACCCTGCGACAATGGAGGGAAGCAGACACTCTGCTGAAGGGCAAAGTGATGGAGCCTTATACACATAATATTCTATCATGAATGATCTTGTAAATCACAGTGGCTCAGATAAAAATATTTTAATTATACATTTTAATATAAAATAACTGGGGCCAGAGCGATAGTACAGTGGGTAGGGTGTTTGCCTTGCACGAGGCCAACCTGAGTTCAATCCCTGGCATCCCATATGGTCCCCCAAGCACCACTGGGAATAATTCCTGTGTGCAGAGCCAGGAGTAACCCCTGGGCATCGCTGGGTGTGACCCAAAAAGAAAAAAAAAACTTTGAATGAAAATCGACTCAATTGCTGGTGTGTATTTTCCAAGTTCTCAGAAACCTCTGGAGTTAAAATAATCACACACACACACACACACACACACACACACACACACACACACACACACACACACACAGCCTGTACCTCCAAAGACCTCATCATTTGTATGAGGAGCCAGGCATGAAAAGAAAGCAGTACCCGGCGTTCAGCCGTTGTTCTGGGTAGCGTGTGCCCACGGAAGAGTGATGATTCCATCTGGGAGTGGAGCAGATGCCTGGCAGGCTTCTTGGGGAGCTGATCATTCATCCACTCTCTTCCCATGCCACCCTGCTGTGCCAGGCCCCCCAAAGACACAAGGAGGGGGCAGAATATCTATTTTTCTCCTAGAGCAGTTGTGTCTCTGCTTTCCCACCTTGTTCTGGGCAGCCTTCTTCTCAATATAGAAGTATGGAAGCCCCCAAGTATGCGAAGAACATATAAATGTGTTTGTGCGCATGTGTGTATGTGTCTCTATGTGGTATATATATATGTGTGTGCTGTCTCTGTGTGGTGTGTGTACATGTGTGGGTGTGTGTCTCTGTGTGGTGCGTGTGTATGTGTCTCTGGGTGATGTGTGTACATGTGTGAGTATGTGGCTGTGTGTGATGGATGTGTGTCTGCCTCTGTGTATTGTGTGTGCTATGTGGCATCTCTCTCCTTGTGACACGGGGAGAGGGTCAGGGAATCCATGGAATTGGAAACCATGATTTCTGTTTCTTTCCTGCTCTAAGAGGGAATTCAGCAAATGTGTACTGCTTACTCACTTTCCCAGGAACATCATTTCAATGCATAAGCAAACCAATATTCCTTCTCTGTACCTCTCTTCAACCTCTCTGGCAGCTGATATGTAAGTCTTTCCACCCACTTATATTCTGGGTGGGTGTGTGGGGTGTCTTTACATTCTGATATTGGCAAGAAGGCACAGACCCCACCAGTTAGGGTCTCAGTCCCAGGAGACTGGCTCCTCCGTTTCAGATGCTAGTGGCCTGTTGGGCTGTCTAGCTAGCTGAGGTCCCCACGGCTCCCTCCCTACATGGGTTTGAAAGTCCTATGATGCCAGTTTACTTACTAGATTAGTGGTTTATTAGAAAGGAACCAGCTCCAGAAGAGCTGTAAGAGTTGCATAGACAAGGTGCAGGAAATCCCCTCTCTTGGTGTTATCCCCCCCACTTCGACTCCACCCCCACCCCAGCACCTCCATATATTCACCAGTTCTCTGAATCCCCATTGTTCCGGGATTATAGGTGGTTTTATTATGTAAGCATGATTGACCATTGATGATTGAACTCAGTCTTTTGTTTGTCCCTCTCTCCTGGAGGTGGGTCTAAGAGTTCCAGTCTTTTAATGATGTGGTTGGTTCCCCAGGCAACCAATCCCCCAGCCCCAGCGCAGAGTTTCCGGGAGCTTCCAGGCACCTGTCTTTTCATTAGCATACAAACATTCATCACTTAGGTAATGATCACTTAGGAGAGTCCCTGGGTCTTTAGAAGCTGCATCTTGATGTTGGACTTCCCAGTCTCTAGATTGTGAGGAATAAATATCCATTGACTATCAACTACCTAGTCTCTGGAACTTTTTATTTGTTTGGATTTGGGGGCCATATCCTGCGGTGTTCAGGATTTGCTCTGTGCTCAAGGATCACTCCTGGTGGTGTTCAGGGGATCATATGAGTGCTGGGGATCAATCCCAGGTCAGATGCATGCAAACCAAAGACCCTACATATTGAACTATGACTCTGGTCTTAAAATTCTTATAATAGCCCCAGCAGACTTGATGACAATGCCTGAGAGGGTTGAGAACAATAGTATCCTATACTACTTTGCTTCTCTTTCTTTTTTTCTTTTTTTTTGTTGCTTTTTGGGTCACAGCTAGCAATGCACAGGGGTTACTCCCAGCTCATGCACTCAGGAAGTACTCCTGGAGGTGCTCAGGGAACCATATGGGATGCTGGGAATCGAACCCAGGTCGGCCATGTGCAAGGCTAACGCCTTACCCGCTGAGCTATCACTCCAGCTCCAATTACTTTGCTTCTTTAGTGATGTTTTTCTTTCTGCTTATCACTTCAAAAGATCACTGTGGGAATCTACTGCTAACTTCCAAATGTTTGCACCCTTTACATTTCCAAGTAAGTCTTCTTTCTTCTTTCAGCACCTCCCCTTCTTTATCTATTTTTGTGCCACAATGGTGATGCTTAGAGCTTTCTTCTGGCTCTGTGCTCAGGGATCACTCTTGGAGGTGCTCAGGGGACCATAAGGGATTTCGGGGATTGAACCCATGGATAGGCCAAGTGGAAGGATAATGCCCAACCCACTGTACTATCTCTCCAGCCCTCAGTGCCCCCCTCTTATCCTTCCCAGAGGGTGTAGTGCGGCTCTTCTGCCCTCCTAGATTCCAATGGTAACTCCTGGCCAAGCCTCCACTTTCCTGCCAGATGAACAATGAAACCCAAACTCAGTAATGAAGAAGGGATTAGATGTCTCATGAGAGAACTAAGGCCAGAGAAGTTGTTTAAAAATTATTGATTTATTATCTCACCTCCCTGAAACCACTTTGTCCATACCCTGGTCTTGTAATCAAAGGCATGTGGGCTCCACACACACACACACACACACACACACACACACACACACACCTACTATCATACACATCACCTTTGTATGAATTAGAAAACTACTCCTTCAGATGCAAATCACTAGCTAAAGTCTTCTGCCCTGGCTGGGCCTTGATCAGAGTTCAACTGGCTCTCAGACCCCACTCACTCCTGAAGCCAGGACCACCCTGATTTGGGTCTTTGGTTGACGTTTAATGAATGGCAACCATTTGGGGTTGGCTCAAGGGATGGGGGTGACTATCTGAGGTCTGTGTTTCATAAAATATATGCTCATGAATTTCTTTTTTTCAGTCATGCTTCAGGCATCCTGGAAACTGCATTTTCACTTTGGAGGTATCAATGGAGAAAAGATCTGGGGCTAGATTTCTGCAGATACAATCAGGTAAAGAAAAACACACTGTTCTCCTATATGCTCACGTTTAAAGGCTCCATGAATCTCCTGCCCAAAAATGTGTCTCTTACAGAACTCCATGCTAGATTGTTTATTTTTTAACTCTTTAGAAAGCAGAAAAGTTTATTGGAAAGTAGAAGTGAAAGGGAAAGGAACTCCTCAGGTGGAGAGGAAGTATAGATTAGCTTCCTCCATGCTAATTTAGATTTTTGAACATGAGGATCAGGTTGCCTGATTCAAAACCCGGTTTCATCACTTGGGTCCTCTGAAGTGTAGGCAAGTTTCTGATTGAGCTCAAGCCTTACTCTCTTAATCTGTCAAATGGGTTGAAAAATAAAGGATCTTATAGGATTATCATACAAATAAAATGGGACAATTTCTATCAATTCCTTAGCACTAAACCCGCTGAGAGTGTTTCACTAGATGAAAGCTGCTCTAGTCACTGTTGTTATTATCCTGTAAAGTTATTTCCTCTTTGAAATCACTTTTCAGCAAAGTGTATTCTGCAACATTTTCTCGGAAACTGGTCAAAGTCATGGACGTGGGAGCTAAACTGGCTTCAAATCCCATTCTGACTTACCAGTTGTATGAACTCCGGCAAATTATTAAACCTTTAATACTATTCTCTCTACATTTGAAAAATATACATGATGGTAATACCTACTTATTTCAACAGGCTCTCATGGAGGAAATGAGTTAATATTTGTACAAGTTTTGAATAATATCCGATAATAATGAGCACTATGTCTTCTTAAGTTTCTGAACTTCTAAACCATCCAGTATATTAAAAGTTAACTGCAAATAAACTGTTGTGGATGTGGTCTATCCTTGACTGAAATGTGATCAGTCTGCACGTGACTATAGTTAAATGTTTTTGCATCTCCTCTAATAGACTGTTGTCTTTAAGAAGCAGGACCAGTTCTTATCCATACTGAATCTCTCAGATAGCAGCAAAGTGGTTGGATCTTCCAGGTTTACTGATACTTACTGATCGATTGATAGGATGGATGAATGGATAAAAGGACTGATGGATTGATGAGTTGATGGATCAAGGGGTGGGTAAATAGATGGAATGGGTAGATGAATAGATGAATGGTGGATGGATAGATTGATGCATGGATGGCGGATGGATAGATATAAGGGTGAGTGAGTGGATGGATAGGTAGGCAGTTGATGGGTGGATAAGTTGATGGGTGGGTAGATGAATAGGTGGATTCCTAGGACAGAGCCATGCAATCAATATATCACCTGCCCCAGGTGGGGTTCTCTTTCTCTATGCCACACCTTGCAGTAGAGGAATTAGCAGAAGCCATGAGACTCTTTTCCCCTTCTCAGTCACACCTGAGGCTAACAACAAACTGAGAGACTGTCTGGCTACCAACCGATGCTGTTAAATGAACAAAGAAATCTGTGGTTTTGGGCTGCCCGTCTGGCACCTTATAGGAAAGTGAAACCAAGTGTGAAACACACCTGTTCTCTGTGGCCTTTTAACTGGCAGGGATTTAATTACCAAAGGCTGAGAGAGGTGGGAGGTCCGGACTTTGAAAAAGCCCGGGGATTAATTGTGTTTTAATGAGTGGATGTGCAGGGGTGGGGGGCAGTTGATATGGGAAGGGAGTGGGGGGCACTGACATATTCTGGCTTCTTGGCCTCTCATTTCCTCATGCCCTCATGCCTTGTTGGAAGCCAGATGGCCCAGACTGAGATGAAAACAAATTCACTTGGGGAAGAGAAACCTTAGAGCATGTGTCTGGTGAGCGATGACCCTGGAATGTATTTTTGGACTCTGGGTCTGTCCTCTGTGGTTCACGTTTCAAAGAATGAGTTTTTAATCTCTGGCCAAAGTGTTGAAGGCCTTTCAGGCGCTGAGGGTTTCAATTTCTCTCCCTCCCGCTTTCTATCCAAATTTTCTGTCCTCCAAATCCCAAGATGGATTTGGGCTTCTGCCCTGTTGCAAAGTGTGCTCTTCCTTTCCCGGTGTTTTCATGGAAACTTCTCTTTCTGAAATGCCTGCTTTAATGCACCCCCAGCTCGAGTCATTTTCAAACTTGCACAGTTCTATGTATGCGGTTGGTTTGCTCATAAGTGTTTGAGGGGAGCAGTGCTAGATGGGAACCATGCAAGCCGTACACTTTACCACTAAACATTACCTCTAGTCTTGTATATTTTTCTGCTTCAGTTTATGACAAAACTTTAAAGTGAAAGGTTTTGTTGTACATTTGTGTATGTGGTGGGGAGGGGTGAGGAGTGGGGGGGTGGTTAGACCACATCCATTGATGCTCAGGGATTATTCCTAGCTACTGGAGGTACTCAGGGCACTATATGGGATGCCATGGAATGAATCCAGGTCAGTCACATGCAAGACAAGTATCCTACTTGCAGTACTATCTCTCTAGTCCCTTTATTGCACATTCCTGATATATAAATTTGTTTATCAAATTACTTATATTTCATTGATTTATTTTGGTAGTTCCAGGTATTAAAATGGCTCGAGTTGGGGTTGCATTAGGCAGGAATTTCAGAAAGAAGTTTCCATGAACTCAAATCTGCATATATACTCTCCATAGAGTCATATCCCTGGCCAAATTAGTTGTATTTTAAAATCTCCTTTAATTTGAAATTGACTATGATTTTTTTTTAACAAATCCTTATTTATCTTGGAAATTCTGGTAAAATAAGAAAATCTACTCTATAGGTTATTTTCAACCTATAATAAAATCTTACAAATGTTAAATTAGCTATGGTGAAAACAAGACATACTCATTAATTTTGGTTTTAGAGATGCTATTTTTTCCCCCTACATGCTGAAGAGCTAATGAAGTTTTTTCCTTTACGGTTTCCATTTCCACTACAATGGCTCTTGGGAAAGTGGGTAGCCCTGGACTGAAGTCTGTAACTTCTAATGAGGACAGAGTTTTGCCATCAATGGATGTGGTCTCTTTCTCTCGTGACTACAAGCTTCTTGGAGCCTCTTGGGAAGAGCTAATTTTTATAGCATTCTGTCAATGATTCAACATCCAACTACCTGCTAGAAACCAAGGTACACAGGACAGGTCATAACCACTTGAAAAAAAATGTCATAATGATGAACTTCTATGCACTGAACAATAAGCTATAGAAATCAAACATGTCCAGTTGTAAGAAGATATGTGCAAGTTCCTAGCAGTTGTATGATTTTTTTTTTTTTTGTGCTCGGCCAGAGCGTTCAGGAAAACTTGGTTTTTGAGTTTGTAAAGTATTGTGGTAACCTTTTGTTTGTCTTCATAAGGAACTATTTTGAATGGTAGACAGAAGCTGCCTTGAAATTGATTTACTGCTCTTAGTGTTTTCTCCCAATTATTTTTTTAGCTACATATTTTTGTCTTTAATTCTGGATATGTTTAGGAACATTTTTAATTCTTTCTTATTTTGGGGGGAGGGGATACACCTGTTGAGTGCTCAGGGATCACTCCTGGCAGTGCCAGGGATGGACCCTGGGTTTGCCGCATGCAAGGCCAGTGCCACCCTAGCTGATGGACTTTCTCTTAGGCCCCAGAAATGTTCTGAATTTTTGCCTGGGAGCTTCTTTCTAAATTTCCCTCTGGGCTTTCTGTTAGGCAAAGTAATTCAGTTGGATTTCACTTATTCACTGGGCACATAGTCAGGCCGTTTCTAGGAGCTGTTTTAGCTTCAGAAGCCAGAAAATTTGTTAAGCTTGGAGTTCTGTTGGGTGCATTTAGACAAGGCTGTCCTAGAGATTGTATTCAGTGCAGTACCTCGTCACTAAGGACGGGGAAAGGAGAAGGAACTGCTTGGTCTTAGAGTGACTGGCTTGAAGGTGGGGCAGAGACACCTTCTCCTGGGGTTACGGCAACACAGATCGCGTGGCTATGCTCTGGGACCCCTTACTCGTGAGGCGGATGCTGGGCTCGCAACTGGGGATGACGGGAGCAAGAAGACCAACGCAACACGGCACTTGCTGGCTGCTTCGGGGGGCTCCTCCCACCCCGGCCCCGAGCACCCAGACATTCACGCGCTAGTCCCGCCTCTCTGCTGTGAAGCCTGTGCAGGGTCTCCCGGGCTGCTGGGGGTCTGCAACTGCCCTCCTGGCTGGTGCTCCCGGGTGCTGGATGGAGTTGCGGTCTGTGTGCTTGAGATCATTCTGTTGCGGCTCCAGGCTCAAAGGCTGGAGAGCTGCCAGCCCACCTCGTGCACGTGGAGGGTTACACGCCCACCTGCTTCTGGCCGCTGAGCCACTCACCAAGTCCAGGCTGTTGATTTTTTAAAAAAAGCTTTTTCTTGAATCACCCGGAGATACAGTTACTAAGTCGTTGTGATCGAGTCTCCATCATACAGTGTGCCAACACCTTCACCAGCGCACATTTCCCACCACCACTAGCCTATCTTTCAAAAGATTATTTTATATATTACAAGGTTCTGAAATAGATTTTCCTACATATGAAGATAGTACCCATGACACTTTTTTTTTTTTTTTTAGCTTTTTGGGTCACACTCAGTGATGCTCAGGGATTACTCCTGGCTCTGCACTCAGGAATTACTCCTGGCTGTGCTCAGGGGACCATATGGGATGCTGGGAATCGAACCTGGATCGGCGGCGAGCAAGGCAAATGCCCTACCCGCTGTGCTATCGCTCCAGCCCCATGACACTTATTTTTTATTTATGTTTTAAGGGACTTGGCTTGGGCCCACACCCCTGGTTCTGTGCTCAGTGGCCCAAATGGGGACTGCCATGTGTCATGCATCTCCGCAATACTTGTTTGCGTGTTTGCCAGCCCCAGCATTTACTATAGTAGAAGTTTTATTACTTTTATTACTTTATTGCTTTATTACTACAATAGAAGAAAATGTTTCTTCTATTGAGAATTGCCTACAGTTCTAAAATATATATTTTTTCTAGTTAAGGTGCATCAAGTGGCATAAAACAGTTCTTTTGTTAAAATTACTTCCTGTGTAAATCTAATGTATAAACTTCTTTGAGTTCCCATAAATTTCCCAGTGAGCACTTTATTCTGGTTTTCCCCCACTTTATTTTAACAGGTGGTTTACAGAATTGGTCGTGATGACTTGTTACAGGCATTTAATGTCCCAACTGCAATCCCATCACTGCTGTCACCTTCCCTCCACATTGTCTCCATTTTCCCAGCCACCCCTCAGCCTGCCCCCAGGGCAGGCCTGCAAGAATTTATTTTATATTGCTTGTTATCACTAAAAAAGTAACAGAATGATCAAAAAATATATTCATAGAAGGAAATTTATGAAAATTGTATCTGTTTTGCTGTTTTTATCCGTATAGAAATTCTTTGTGGTTTTGAAACATTAGAATTATAAGTAAATAAGTAAAATATTGGTACATGTTATAAGGAGTATTTTGAGTGACACTAGAAACTGACATCCCGCTGCTAAGTGATTGAAGAGCTTGTTTGCTTGAAACTTTTTTTGTAGATAGAATTAAATATTTAGCTCTTTATGAAGTTGATCTCATAAGAAATTCTAAAAGATATCTATACAATACATGTTCAGTATAAACTTACGATACCTTTCACATTTCAATTTTGGTTACTTTTTAAACATTTTAATGCTATGGAGGGTTGAGTCACAGTGATGCTCAGGGCTCTGCACTCATGAATCATTCTTGGCAGTGCTCTAAGGACCATATGCTGGGCTGGGAACAGAACCTAGGTCTTCCTTATGCACGGCAAATACCCTACCCTCTGTACTATCACTCCAGCCCCCATTATTTCATATTTGGAGCTCCTCCAAAATTTCAGATTTTCTAAATTAAATACATCGATGATTATTTTATTCTGGTGATCTTGAGTGATCTAGGAAAATTGCCAACATTTATTACAAATTAAAAATGTCACTCAAATGAACTATATGTCAAATTAATGATTACCCCCTATGTTTACTTGGCAAGGTACTGAGAGCATCGTGCCCACATGGCAAAGCCTAGCAGGCTCTCCATGGTGTATGTGATATGCCAAATGCAGTAATAATGATGGGTCTCATTCCCCTTACCCTGAAAGAGCCTCCCATGCAGCACTGCTGGGAAGAACAAGTAAAGAGAGGCTGCTAAAATCTCAGAGCTAGGATGAATGGAGACATTACTGGCACCCACTCAAGTAAATCATTGATCAACGGGATGACAGTGATACAGTGATACAGTGCATTAATTAATTTTTGCAGGGGCACACCCTGCAGTGCTCAGGGATCACTCCTGATGATACTCTCAAAGAGCCACATAGGGTGCTGGGGATCAAACCCGGTCAGTCACATGCAAGGCAAAGTACCCTAGTCATGGTACTATTGCACCAGCACCAGCAGTTGTAAGTTTTTTTATACTAAGATTGAGTAGGCCACGCGTACAAACTGGAAAACATAGAGAAGACTTGAATAATATGCTGATCAGGTTGATGATAAAACTCCTATGGAACAATGGCAGAATACATTCATCAGAATCACAGAGTATCCAGAAGGTGTCACAGTCTGGTGGAGTTGTCTCCTGAGCAATGGCTAAGGAATCCACCTTGAATGAAGTCAGATTGGATGCGGGGATGTGGGGGGAGTGGTCCCTGATAGTGCCTGTAAAGGTTTTAGAGAGTGGAGTTGAAGGAATTCACTGGTCAAGAAGTTGAGGACGGGAAGACCATTCCAAGTGAGTAGATCTAGGTCATATGATATGGAGTCAGAGAAATTCCCCAAGGAGAAATATCTAGTACTTTTGGTTAGCCAGAGTACTATGAGTGTTGAGAAAAAACACTAAAAATGTAACCAGAGACCACAATGGGGAAAACCTCATAAAGCAGGTCCCAGGGTATATATTTATTTGTTTTCATTTTTGTTTGCTTGTTTTAGGCTTTGCTTACAAGAGACTTCAAGATCTGTGTTCAGGGGTCACTATTGGTGGTGATCAGGGGTCTTGTGGTGCTATGGATTGAACCTGAGCCTCCCACATGCAAATGCAGTCTAAACCATCTCTCCGGTTGAACCACAAAGGTATATATTTACTCTATGGTTTAGTAGTTTCTAAACTGAAGCTATTGAACATGGCCATCATACTTTGTTTTGTTTTGTTTTGACCATTTCCAAATGCACTTTTAAAAAGGAATGTTCTTCTTTAGGCCAATCAATGCTAAAATGTAAGCACATTTATAAAAGGGAGTAGTATGTTATTGCTAGTGAATAACCAGCATCCTTGTTGTTCAGTAGGAGGAAAGGCTAGTCTGATCAGGCAGTAGCTCTAGAGCTTTGATAATGGGTTTGGTGAGGTTGGTCAACACTAGAGGCATTAGGCTGTACTCCTAAAATTTATTTAGTATTAAAACAATGGTAAATCAACTTTTAAAAAAAAAGAATAAAGATAATTATAAATATAAGGGGCCAGAGAGATAGCACCAGGGTTAAAACAAGTGCCTTACATGTGACTGATCCCAGTTCAATCCCCGCCACCACAAAGTTCATTGAGAGAACTTCCAGGAACAACCCCAAGCGAAAAATTGGGAGTAGTCCTTGAGAAATGTTGGTAAAGTCCCCAAAACAAAACAAAGTGCTAGATATAAATGAAGATCATGAGGCCCAGGGACAATGCTCTAAGGACTGGACTTAGGCCCAGGGACAATGCTCTAAGGACTCTAAGTGCTTTGCATATAGAGCCCCAGGATCCGTTCTTCCTGCAGTGTTCAGTGTTTGGGCGTCTGGTGGCACTAACAGGGTCTCCCAACACTACTTAGAACACCAAGCCAGGAGTAGCTCCTGAGCACCATCAGATGTTTCTCAAAAACCAAAAAAGTAGCAGTAAATAAATAAATGTATATGAACCAAGAAAGCAAAAATAAAAATAAAAAAGATGACTGCACAGTAGTTATGTATTATGGACTCTGAGGAGAGCTCCACCTGCCCGCTCCCCAGTACAAATAATCTAACCTCTCAAATTTAGATGATTTAGATTATGTGTCCACTTGTAGATTGTTATTCATGTAGGGAAAAAACAGATTAATGCAAAGAAAGGGATCTCTTGGAGTAAACTCCCAGGGCCTTTGAAAGGCACTTATTTATTTAGGTCAGATAGATAACCCTTCTCCTTACTAAGTGATTTTGTCTGCTAGGTCCGTGACATCTCTAGCTCCGGTCACAGGATGAGGTACTCATCGATGTCCTCTCAGTCAAGTAGCTTGTAATGAGCCTGTGTAACAGACTATTGAATCCTCATGGAAGCCCTCTGGAGTAGGGGCTATTATTGTTATTATTATTATTTCACAGAGGAGGAAGCAAAGGCTAATGAGAGAGGTAAAATAACGTGTTCAGGAGGGCACATCCAGCAAGTCACAGGTAAGTTCTTGAACTCCAACCTTGATACTTCAAAAGTTCTGAATGTTGGCTTGAATAACACCATTTATTTGAATTGTTTTTCTTCCTTTTCCCAGAGGCGTTTCTTTTTTGACCAGATTCCATTAAGATGCAGAGGACTAGTTGCTAACATGACTAGGGATAAATTAAAGAAAGCCACGTGCCCTGGTGCCCACTGATTTTCTTTATGTTGGCTAAGTTAATCAAGTTCTTACAATTATGAACCAAAGGCATTTGACCTGTTCAGGCAAAAACAGCTTTCACAGTAAACAGCTGAACCCCACTTCCTCTTAAACAGAATAGTTTGCTTTTAATCTATTAAACCTCAAGAAGTATTTGACTTACCTGGTTCTTTTCCCTATATTGGTTTATGAATTATGCTGCCTTTCATCTGCAAATGGGTTTACACTGACCTTACTCCCAATTTTTTTCTAAGTTTATTTTATGCCACAGCCATGCTCAAGGCCACTCTCCACATATTCGAATGAGCCTCACGTATGAAGGAACCAGCAGAGGAACCCAGGTGTGCGGGACCCGGGGCTGAGATCTTTAAGGCTGCTTGAGTCAGGACTGGGCCTCTTCCACCCAGATCCCCCATTTTCCAGTAGCTAAGGAGTCACACCCAGAAACTACCCCCTGGCGCTGCGTAATCCCATCAATGGCCAACATCCAGAGACTATAAAACCAAGCTCTCAGAAGCCACGATACGGCCACATGACATCTAATAGCCTAGTTCTCCCTCCTGGAGAACCTGACAAGCTACCAACACTATCCCGCCTGCATGGCAGAGCCTGGCAAACTCCCTGTGGTGTATTCAATACTCCAAAAACAGTAATAATAACAGTCTCATTCCCCTGATCCTGAAAAGAGCCTCCAATCATTGCGAAAGACAAGTAAGAAGTTGCTAAAATCACAGGGCTGCGACGAATGGAGACGTTACTGGCGCCTGCTCGAGTAAATCAATGAACAATGGGATGACAGTGACAATGGTGACAGTGATTAACCTTCTAGCCTTGTGGCTTTGTCTATTTATTTATGTAGATACTCCTTCCTTCCTTCCTTCCTTCCTTCCTTCCTTCCTTCCTTCCTTCCTTCCTTCCTTCCTTCCTTCCTTCCTTCCTTCCTTCCTTCCTTCCTTCCTTCCTTCCTTCTTGCCCTTCTCTTTCTTCCTCCGTCTTTTCTTGTTCTTTTTGGGTTACACCTAGCAGTTCGGGGTTACTCTCAGCTCAGTGCTTTGAAACTATGTGATACGAGAGATAGTACTTGGGCCTCCCACATGCAAAACTTTGGGTTATTTTCCTAATCCTGGAAGTTATTTCTTTTTCTTTATTATTTTTTCTTTGTCCGGTCTCTTAGGTGGCACTCCAGAAGTTGCGGAGACCTACTAGTAACTGGCAGTGAACCAGAACTGCAGTTCAGAGCAAGGATCTAGAGATGCAATGCTTCTCTGGCCTGCAGTGCGGGGGGCACCCTGGCCACCCTGGTGGTGCTCAGGGCATCCAGGGCTGCCCCAGGGTGCTCAGGAAACCTTGGAGTGCTAGGAATTGAACTCAGTATTCACCTTAACAGCTGTTCTGTATTCTGGATCCAAGTCCTTTTAAAATTGAACATTAAGGTAGAAAGAATATGAAAGTTTTTGTTTCCCAAGATTGAACTACTAAGACATCAACAGAAACCTGTCCAATCACATGGATAAACATGTTCACTTATTGTAGATTAACTTCTCCTTCTAAATAAAAAGTTCCTAGTCTAAACTCAAAGATTCCAAAGAGATTTGAATCTAAGTGCCTTCCCTTTCTGGAACCCCCCTGGGTTTTCATTTGTCATTTATTTTCACTGAATCAGAGAGAGAGTTTGGGGTACTTGAAAAGTAATTGGCTTAACTTCCTTCATTTCAATTATTTTTGTGTATTTTTATAAGCTAAATTCTTTCAAGCAGGTAGAAAAGTACTGCCGTTAATTACTTCATTAACCAAATGACCGGCCCTAGTGCATTGTCTGACTGTTACAATCATTTCCTGGATTGGCTAATCTACCAGCACAGGAGCACAAAGTCCAAAAAAAAAAAATACCATCATTTGGTTCCTCCCAATTATCAAAGTCAACAGTTTGTTACCTCCACAAATTAGAGCCAGATACTCTCTCTGAGCTTATGCAGCCTCACAACTCACCAACTTGGAGTGGAGGAGGTGGTAGGTTTCGGTTCCCATCCAACCTCCGTTAGACAGAGCACAATCTATGTGACAGCAAAGCAACCCTGCTGAAGGATGAGGCTTGGTGCCCCCTACCCTCTAGTCACCGACTTAGTCAAGTCTCCATTCACTCCAGCCCCTGTGAAGAGAGCCCTCAGGCTTTCCACTCCACTCATCATCTCCCACTCTGTCATTCTGTCCACCTCCCTGGACCCCCTTCCTCTGCTTCCTCTTCTTGTCTTTCAGTTTTTGGGATCTCCCTTCCCTTCATAGTGTGCCCTGACCCATTTGGAAGCGAGGGGTCAACCCTCCTGGACATGGTGATCACACTCACCCTCAAGAGCCATTCTGACAATGGGGTCACGGAGAGGTGGGCTCAGCTTTGCTAACAATAGGTAACGGAGATCTGGCAGGATGCTAGGAGTAGAAAATGACGGGAGTGTTCTCCTTCCTGCCTCCAATCTGACCTTGAAGGGAGATGCCTTTAGATTGCTAGGATTATTTAGAGGTGGTACCCCAAAATACAGAATCGATGCATTCTTTTTCAGAGACAAAAAGTGGCAGTTTTGAAATTTTAAGCTTGCGATTTGACCCTTGATCTGATTATTTATAGGCTTAGCTCCTACTTACTTTCATGTGTGTCACTTCTTTTTTTTTTTTTTTTTTGGTTTTTGGGTCACACCCAGTAATGCTCAGGGGTTACTCCTGGCTCTGCACTCAGGAATTACTCCTGGCGGTGCTCGGGGGACCATATGGGATGCTGGGAATCAAACCCGGGTCAGCTGCGTGCAAGGCAAACGCCCTACCTGCTGTGCTATCGCTCCAGCCCCCATGTGTGTCCCTTCTTACAGGTTCTTTTCACAAATCACCTGCTCTCCGTCCACTGGCTGGAGATTCTGGTTGGGCGCCTTCCTCTGTGCACTCCCCTATAAATTCTGTGAGCTCTGGGGTGAAGACTTGCTTGTCTTTAACCCTCAGTGCCTAATGCAGAAACTAGAGGGGCTCAAAAACTGTGCAATAAACAAATAAAAGTTATTCATTGGTAGGGGAAAATTATTGACATCAGTACATGATGGAGGGTCCCCCATTGTTGGAAATCCTGCTTTCAGTTGGGAAGTGGTGACAGAAATGAAAAGCTATGCCTGTTCTCAGGCCTGTAAACTGGGTGACAATTTTCATATATTTGTGACAGAAGGAATCTGGAGTTCCAACGCTGTCCTGTTTGCCAAGGCGACGAAAATCAGATGGGCTGGACACATAATGCGATTTGGAGACGACCACTGGACTAGAGCTGTTACTGACTGGATTCCATGGGATGTCAAAAGAATGCCTGGCCGCCCACCTACGAGATTCATCAAGACCCTAAATGAACGGTTTGAGGCTCTTCGTGTTCCTGGAGCGAGCAGACACCACTGGGCGACACTAGCAAGAGACAGGGATGAATGGAGATGTTACTGGAGCCCACTTGAGCAAATCGATGAGCAATGGGATGACAAGTGATAGACTCATTCACTGGTTCACTGTGAGCATTTACTGAGCACATGTATGTAGAATTTGGGGACTCTACAGTGAGAAAGATAACAAGTCCTTCCCCCACCCCTCCTGCAACTTCTCATCTAGAAAGAGTGGGAGACTTGAGACAGGAAATCCATGCCTTCACAGTGACTTCTCCTGCAGTGGAATGTCAGAACTTGAACGACTTTCCTTGACCCCAGCTACTCCTAGAACCACAGTAATGGTTACCTTGTCAATCAGAGGAGTTGGACAACTTGGAAACAAGTTTTTAACCCATGGCATACTAGTTAAACTCCCTTTGGGTAAATCATTTGATCTCTCTAGGCCTCAGTTTCCTCATGGGGTGATCATGGTAACTGTCGCCCCTTCCCACGACCAGCATGCCTTGCTTAAAAGAGGGCCAGAAAAGGCAAACAATGATTATTCCTTCCCAATAAAGCAGTTCGGGAGAGGGTTCCAGGATCTCTGGGCACCGACTCAGATGCATTCCACAAAGAAGAATGCTTTGTTTTAGTGTCTGAAATTACTGACTCATGCTAAATTATAGAGAGGGGAGGCTTGAAGCCCTTGAGGTGGCACGCTATTTGCATGAGATTCTTCAAGTCCCAAAGGCCCATGCAGCAGATAGGATGCTGTCCACAGTTCCAGCGGGAACACAGGGCAGGCAGGCACGGGGAGTCAGCACCAAGGACTTTGCTTGGATTCTGGCCATTCAAGTTTACAGCTCAGATGACTTCGTGGTGGAAGTCCTGAAGCTAATTTCCCCTTCTTATTGGACTTGAAGCAGCTAGGATAAATAAAACAGATTTTAATCAAGTGCCTTATAAACAAAAGGCACAGATGGCAGCTAAAGATTGACAACAGCAAAGTCCCCCCCAGGCACTGTTGAACACCCCTGGAGGAGGTGCTAAAGACTAGCCCCCTGCTTTGTTTTGTTCTTTGCATTTATGAATCCAGGAACTCCTTTCCTTGTAGTATATAGCTGCCATCAACAGGATATTCGTGGGTGAAAGCTCTTTGAAGTCACAGAGGTTAAAAAAAATCTCAATTGGAGTCTGAATAGCTCATAGGGGCAATTGGTTGTCCAAGGGTATGCGGCTGTTCTTCATCCTGCCGGGAAGAGAGGCCAGTGTTTAAGGACTGCACACATCGTCATTGTGGAGTCTGGGAAATGAGTTGACAGAGGGGGAAGAAGGAGGATTGATGAGGAAAGTCTACTAAATCTTTGCCCCGGAGAATTCAGCTTCACCTCACTTCTTTTATCCTTCTCCCACACATAACCTGCCTCACGTGACTTGGATCTCAAACAGTTTCTACATCCTACTCCTTATTTCATGATTGAGTGTCTCCCTAACACCATGACCACTGGTGTTTGGTCCAGAGCTGGGTGTCACTAATTCAAACCAGGTCAATCATACCTTGACTGGGCATTTCAGCCGGAGTGCAACAACTGAAGGTGAACCAGTGAGGATTCTTTCCAAGAAGCTTAGAAGTAGGACTAAGAAGATGAATCATTTGCATGTCAGAATACCTAAGTTTTTGAAGGCATAATTCAGAGTTTTTGAGAGTAAGAAGATGGAAGAGAGGGAGAGTTTAGCAAGGAGTGCAAGTGACAAGCACTAACTAAATGGGATTTTAGGATTTGAATAAAAAGGGACCTATGGCCCATCCAAAAAATGCATTAGAATCACAGTGTCCAAAATGGGGGAGGGGGAGAGAGAGAGAGAGAGAGAGAGACAGACAGACAGACAGACAGACAGACAGACAGATAGAGAGAAGTACCTGCTACAGACAGACAGATAGAGAGAAGTACCTGCTATAGAGGCAGGCACTAGGGGTGGGGTGGGGGGGTGATGGGAGGGAAACTGGGGCTACTGGTGCTGGGAAATGTACACTGGTGAAAGGATGGATGTTGGAACACTGTATGACTGAAACCTAATTATGAACAGCTTTGTAAGGATCTATCTCACAGTGATTCAATAAATTAAATTAAATTGAATTAAATTTTTAAAAATGCATTAGCCAATCAAATCAAATGTTCCAAATTGCTGCTTGCCTGTGACTTGTGTGTAGTATGGAAAGGACAGTTAATAATGGAGTAGTGGTTCTCAGTCTGGCCTGGGACCCTGGAACGATATAATGAAACCTTTTCAGAGACCTAAAGTCAAAGCTCTCTTCTTATAATAATACTAAACTGTTATTTATCTTTTGGTCTCATATTTTTCTGAGCGTACAGTGGTATTTCCCAGAGGCTACATGACATGTGTAATACCGGAAGCAAACCAAGAAGTAGCTCTGAGAATTCAGCTGTCTTCTATCCAGTCAGATATCAAAGATGTGCACAGTTTACAGGAACAATGTGACTCTCCTCATGACACTTGTTCAGTGTTTGGAAATAGTTATTTTCAGTCAACTTGAGTTTATGTAACCCTAAAATAGGTCTATTATTGTAAGTTCTAAATAGATTAATTTGTCTTTAAAATACCAAATACAGACACACTGGCACAAATCAATGTCTAGCAACAGATGCTTCTGGTAGTTCCTTATTATTTTTAAGAATACAAAGGGAATCAAGACACAAATATTTGAGAAACACTGTATCTGTGGATTCTTAAAAATGTGATAACATTCTTATCCACCCTGCCCCCCCACACCTATAAACAATATATAACAAGCTTGAATACTTGTTTTTCATCTTCATCAACCAGCCACGTCACAGAAGGACACTGGAAAGGGAAACAGCTCACAAGAAAAAGCCCTCCTATCAAACGCTACGATTGAGTCCAGATTGCATCATCATCGCTCAGTAAAAAGATACAGCCTTGGACCATAAAAGGTGGCTCTGAGGACAGTCTGATTCTGATGGTCCCCATGGAGATGGAGATTACCGTGTACCTGGGCTCGCCACGTGCTCTCCTGCTCAGGCAATTTCCCTGCTGAGTGCAGTCACTGAGCAGAGTCCTCCTCTAAATTCCGGATGTGCCTTTCCTAGGAGACACGTGCAAATGCCTGGCTTCCACCCCAACCAATCATCTCTCATTAAACAGGCTTCACTCTCACAGTACTTAGACCCAAATTCACTTGGAATTTTTAAAAATCAATTTATAAATTTAAAAAATGGCAATCACTCTGGTCAGCCTTGCCTGTTTGCATGGTGCCCTGCAGGTAACTCTTTAGATCAAGTTGAAACCATACATCAGAAGGCTAAACCCCCAGCTCATAGCAGAAGCCCAGGTCAGGTGACTTTGCCCTTTGGACACAGGGATGCATTTTGGTCCATTTAGGCATCTACCTCCAGCTTAGTGGATCTCTGGATCCCATACTTTCTTGGTTCTCTGCTCATGATCTCTGCTCCTAGCCCTTCCAAGAAAAAGAAATATGTCTAGAGCAAGACAGCGAGTGTGGAACTGAGATCTCAGAAGCCCTCTCAAGAGATAGAAAAAAGATCAGCTATATACATGCTTTTAGTTTTGTTTTTTTTTAATTTGCAAGGGAGCAAGAGGGCTATCAGAGTCCTACACAGGAGCCATGTCGAGTATGTCAGTCACTTAGAGAAAAGGTCAAAGACCCATTTCTAGGAAGAAAGAATGTTCAGACAAAGGCAGGGTAAAAAGGGAGAATCAAGGGCCAGGGATGTGGGTAAGTGGTAAAGCACATGTCTTGCTTGTAAAAGATCTGACTTTGACCCAACACTAAACACACACACACACACACACACAAACACACACACAAATGGGCACACACACACACACACACACACACACGAAGTAAGACTCCCAGACCCTGAGAACTTAGAACAAAATTATTTTTTGATGGTCAGTCTCATGAGTTCATCTCCAGCATCTATAAAAAGATCTGGCAGATAGTATGATAAATATTTGTTGATTGAACAACTGAATGTATACCCAGATGAGCATTACAGCTCTGGGTTTGGAAGTGAGGACCCCCCACAGATGGCCAGGAAGACACCCCATCTGCCACAGGCAGTGAGCCAAGTGTGCACTGCCCCTCCAGCCTGGAGGCTGGGGAGCCAGTCATAGCGCCGGGACTAGTTAGTTTTCTGCAGCTGCCCATGAGCCTCATTCCTGAGCTTGGTCCCTTATCCTACAGCCTCTCTCCTCCTGCAGTTACACAGACTCTGAAGTTAGACACGGCTGGTGCCAAACTCAGCTCTCAGCTCAGACCCTGAGCCTCTCTGAGAAACATTTCACTTGGATCAGATAGTACAGTGGGTAAGGTTTTGCCTTGCATGTGGCCAACACAGGTTCATGCCAGTACAGTTTATAGTCCCCATGCCGTGCTAGAAGTGATCCCTAAGCACAGACCTAGGAGTAAGCCCTGAGCAGAGCCAGGTATAGCCTCCACCCCTCCCCCACCTCTTCCCACATACACAAATGAAAGAGTGTCCTTGTTCATAAAATGCAGATAAACGGGATATAATGGCTCAGACTCTCTGCTCTGCGTTTTTAATTGCCCACCTTTGAGTCTCAGCCCCCTCACTCACTAGCCATCATAATCTCTGCCCCTCACCGTCATGTGCAAGAAGGAAAGGAGAAAAGCATTTCCTTCCTAGGGTGGCTGTGAGCCCGAACTGAATCAGAACACGCAAAACACTAACGTCATCGGCAATGTCATCCCTGCAGCCTCTGAGGGCTGTGGGAGGCTCCCTGGAGGTGACCGGCCTGCTGTGCATGGTGCCTGACACCCACCAACTCCCTCATGCCTGCCTCATTCCTGCCGTAATTACCCCATGTCCCTCCCCTGTGAATTCAACGAAAGATTCCATGTGGCCTTCATTGTTTTCCCTCCTAAGCCAGCCTCAATGTCCGACCCCTGGCCTAGTGGGGAGGGGATCCTCCACCTTCCTTTCCCTCACAGGGAACTGGGAAGCATGAGGCTGGGACGCCCAGGGCAGCCCCTGCTCCTGAGGGGAAGAAGATCTGAATTCAGATGTTGCTCCATTTGTCCGTCCCCCATGGACCGAAGCTGGGATTACAGGGATCCCCAGGGCTACGTTCTGGCTTCAGTAGTACATTCTCACCCTCCCCCGAGGCCTGGGTAACCTACGTCTTATTATTCTCTATTTTCAGGCGCACACCTGTGTTTAAGAGAGTTTAGGTCATTCCACAAGGGTTGCGACTCACTTGTCTGGTAGTGGCCGCGCGCAAGTATCTGGCATGCGAGGTGGAGACCAATAGAATGAATGAGTGAGTGAGTAAATGAGTGACTCTAACTCATCCACAACCCACTGTGATCAGGTTGCAAGCCCTGAAACTTCTAGAATCCAACTCTACTGAATCCCACCCTCTCCTTTTGAAAAAGATTACGATGTCTTAGGCTTCAGGGACAAGAGACTTTCTTTTTGCATTGTTACTTGGATAAGTGACATGAAATTCATCAGCCCCACCGTGTTTAAGTGGCCTTAAGTACATTCATGTTGCTGAGTTATTAAAGTCAAAGTTTAATGACAAGGCACAAGTTTTGTCTATTGCTCAATAGCTCGGGCAAAATATTGAGTTGTTGACATGTGGGGTCCCTCCCTGGGTGGGGCTGTTTTCCCTTCTACTCAAGTATTAACTAGGGCACCGAGTAGTCAGGTCACTCTCTTGTTTAAAAACATCAAAGAAGCAACAGAAAGATTTTATTCTGTGTTTTGGTTGGGCAGATGCAGGAACATATGTGTACAAAATAGAGTATCTGACCCAAACTTTATTGTGCATAGGAACAAAATAGGGACTGTACTGGAATTTTCCCCAATTATTTACATCAAGGAAAGTATTCTTATGTTAATGAAAGAAAACAACATGAGGATATTTTAATAGCTTAATTTTCTATTTTTAATGCAGGCAGGTGACACAAAGGATTTCCTTTTCTCCTAGTTTTTAGAAAGTTTTCATCTGAAACAAAAACATGCACCCTGCAAAAAGAGTTCAACAATTAATGACATTCATGAAGAAAATCAGTTTTAATACAATCTATAGAAATAACCATTTCTGACAATGACATTACATAAAGAATAAATATACATATGTATATAATGACATTTATGCTTTATTTTATAAAATATATTTTATTACATGACTGGAGCGATAGCACAGCAGGCAGGGTGCTTGCCTTGCATGCAGCTGATCTGGGTTCGATTCCTCTGTCCCTCTCGGAGAGTCTGGCAAGCTACCGAGAGTATCCCGCCTGCACAGCAGAGCCTGGCAAGGTACCCATGGCATATTAGTTATGCCAAAAACAGTAATAACAAATCTCATAGATGTTACTGGTGCCCGCTCAAGCAAATAGATGAACAATGGGACGATAGTGCTACAGTGCTATATTTCATATCATTGAGTAATTTTTGCTTAATATTATACAACATTCATTTTTGCTTAATATTATACAACATTCACTTTATAGTACTGGGTGGATTATTTATTATCCCTAGAAGGGATGATAAAATAAATTTTAATATATAGTAGGTTAATACCTATATATCCCCACATTGCTATTATATAGTTAGGTTTATAATGTTGTAGGAGAATTTCCTTATGTTTTATTATTATTGTTGTAGGGTCAGTACTGGAAAGGGGGTGTGAAGAGGTCATGTGGTTCCAGGGATCAAACTCAGGGCCTTGCTTGCGCAAGGCACACACTTTACCATGAGTCACACTGGAGGATTATGAATATACATATATGTATACATATTGATTTGGGGGTCATACCCAGCAATGCTCAGGGGTTACTCCTGGCTCTGCACTCAGGGGGACCATATGGGATGCTGGGAATTGAACCCGAATCGACCGAGTGCAAGGCAAATACACTTCCCAATGTCCTATCGCTCTGGCCCCAAATTATACTTTTTATGTTCCTTTAAACCATGCATTTTTTTTCCCTCATGCAATGTTCTCAAACACATCCCTCCACCAGTGCCCATTCTCTACCACCAATAAACCCAGTATCCCTCCCATCCCCCAATCCCATGTCCCCCCCCCCCCACTCTGCCTCTGTGGCAGGGTATTCCCCTCTGATTTCTCTCTCCAATTGGGTGTTGTGGTTTGCAATAGAAGTATTGAGTGGCCATTGTGTTCAGTCTCTAGTGTACTTTCAGCATACATCTCCCTTCCCGCGCGGGATCTCCAACCACATTTTACTTGGTGTTCCCTTCTCTATCTGACCTGCCTTTCCCCCCAGCATGTGAGACCAGCTTCAAGCCATAGAGCCAACCTACTGGTACTTATTTCTACTATTCTTGGATACTAGTCTCCTACTCTGTTATTTTATATTCCACAGATGAGTGCAATCTTTCTATGTCTGTCTCTCTCTTTCTGACTCATTTCACTCAGCATGACACTTTCCATGTTGATCCACTTATATGCAAAGTTCATAACTTCATTTTTTTTCTAACAGCTGCATAGTATTCCATTGTATAGATGTACCAGAGTTTCTTTAACCAGTCATCTGTTCTCGGGCACTCGGGTTTTTTCCAGATTCTGGCTAAATGTGTGAATCTGTATCTGTACCCTCATGGTGACTCACTAGTTAAAAAATAAAAAAAAATAAACAAGCAGACAAACAAAAACATGCATTTTTTACTTGAAAGTCTTAAATTTGAAACTGGGGAGATGTACAAGGGATGACTACATGCTTTGTATGCAGAGGCCCTGAGTTAAATTCCTGGACACTACTACACAGTTCCTCAAGCACTACCAGGTATAATCCAAAAAGGAAAAAAAAAACTTTGGCCGTCTTTCCATGTCAGTCCCACGGATCCCTGATACTTGGCTAGTATTTCATTGTTTGTACATCACTCAGACCCTGTGTGGACAGACAGTAGGGCTAGTTTCAGAATTTTGCTTGCCCTTATAATACTACCATTGAACATGGAGACTGCTGTCAACAGAAGTCCTGGGTTCATGGTACAGGACAGAGATCCTACAGGTTTCGTCTTTTTTTTTTTTTTTTTTTTGCTTTTTGGGTCAGATTTGGCGATGCTCAGGGGCTACTACTGGCTTTCCACTCAGGAATTACTCCTGGTGGTGCTCGGGGGACCATATGGGATGCTGGGAATCAAACCCAAGTTGGCCGCATGCAAGGCAAATGCCCTACCCACTGTGCTATCAGTCCAGCCCCCCAGTTTTCGTCTTGAGCTTACCATTTCCTCACATTGATCCTGGCTCCCAGGAGCATCCACAGCGTGCCTATATCACATGCTATCTGGCCTCCTGTAGCTCCCTCCTCTTACCTGTCCAAGGAGGATAAGAACTCTTTCCAACTTCTTCCCTTGAGGCTGTCATGAGGACTAATGAGATCATATTTGCCAAGCACTTTGTGTTCCCTCATTGACTGGTGACACATAAATATAAAATGTTTTCAGTTCCAACAGAGCTTTTGGATGCCTTTCAAGAAGAAGTGAGTGCCCATTTGAAATGTATGTGTTGGTATAAATACTAAGAGCGTGTCCTTTGTATTTTACATGACGCTGTTGAGTGCACAGTGCTCACCCACGTTGCCCACCCCAGTATGGGTTCAGGCCAGGGTTACCTCCTGGGCCTGGTGGCAGTGTGCAAGGAAGACAGAACTGCCTCAATTGAGAGGCTGCACATGGGAATTGGGTCAATCACACATATTTTTTTCTTCCTTTTATCCCCCTCTATGGGCCTTTTATTTTATTTATTTATTTATTTATTTATTTATTTATTTATTTATTTAATTGAATAGCTGTGAGCTACATGGTTACAAAGTTGCTCATGATTGATTGAGTTTCAGTCAATGTCCCAACACCTGTCCCTTCACTAGTGCACATTTCCCACCATCCCTATCCCCAGTTTCCCTTCCGTCACACCCTCCCTCCACCCTCCCCGGCCTGCCTCTACGGCAGACAGTTATCTCTTTCTCTTTTCTTTTGGGTATTATGGTTCGCAATACAAGTACTGAAAGGTTAGCCTGTATAGCCCTTTACCTACTTTCAGCACTCAGCTCTTGTTCAGAGTGATCATTTCCAACTGTCATTGTCATAGTGGTCCCTTTTCTGTTATAACTGCCCTTCCCCCACCCCACTTATGGCAAGCTTTTAACCATAGGCCTGTCCTTCTGGCCCTCGTTTCTACAGTCCCGGATATTAACTCAATAACACAGAATTTTAGATGAAAACAAGCACATTCTAGTTTTCTAAATTATTTTTAAGGGTTAGGAAGGAATCATGGAGAATCCAATCATGAGCAGATTTTTCTGTCATCAGGACACTTATAATCTAGTCAACCCAGATTGGTAGTCTCTGTGGTTCTTAAAACAGCCAGTCCACAAGTGCAGAAAGGTTGACGAACATTGGACTATCCTTGGTTATAACTGCTGGTCTGTGGACTGGTATGCAGATAGACACTGGGCCACAGATATAAAAAATGTTGAAGAATCTTGCCTTAAGGTATACATGAGCTGGCTTCAAATTCATGAATTGACAGTTCACAGAAGTCGAGAATCTTCAAGAATCTTCAAATTCTCACAGAAGTCGAGAATTTGTGCAGTTCACTAGTCTTGGGTGTTATGACCTTGGCCTCCTTCCCCATGGTGCCTTCTTCTATACATGGATGCCCTGTTCTGTGTAGCCTGTGCCATGAATGAAGACCAGCCCTGCTCTTATTTCCCCAAAGCACTTGTGAGTTTAACACATTGACTGAAGCGTGTACCACAATGGCTCACACTTAAATGTGGTATAATTAACTCCAACTGCAGTGCTGGCATCAACATCTTAAGTAACTACACTAAATATTTTTGAGAAGCACGGAGCGGGGGAAACGGCAAGGAACTCTGAACAATAATAATAAGCCCTTTAATTGTGCCAACTCTGTGACAGGCTTTGAGCCAAGCACTTTGCTCTGTTAACGGCCACAAACTTTGCAATAGTCCTAGGAGGTCGGTACTTTGGTCTCATATACGAAAGGCGAGAAACTAAAAGTAGCAGGTTCTGTAGGATCCTCCTTGTTCCCTTCTATCCTCACCACTTCCGCCTCTTAACAAATCTAACTTCCAACTGTAGCCCTCACTACGCAGAGATCTGCCTCTTCACACTTGTGGCAGGCCAGGAGTGTTGGAATTATTCATCCCCAGAAGCAGACTCAGACAAGGACTGACAGATGTTTCTGTCTAATCTCCTGGCTCCCATATCCGATGAGTCAGAAAAGTCCAAGGTACATGTTCTCTGTGTGTCTCTGGCCTTCCCAGGAGGCAGACCCTCCCTGTGCCCATAGCACAACTGAGTAGTTTATACTTACTGGGCTTCTTTCCCTTCCCTGTCTGGCATATCCACATCTTACACATATTTTCTAGAATCCTCTTCAACTGAACTCTTTGCACTCAAACGCTTATTTGAAGATCTACTTCTGGGTGAAGACAAGTGGAGATGCTGAATCATGTATCCAAGATTATACAACTCCCTGGAGTCAAGCCCAGAAACTCTGACTTAGGAGTATGTGATCTTCTCCACCATGTCTTCTGGCCTCTCAACTTCAAACCATGCCTATTCTAAATACATTCCCAGCCCAAATGGTGGAGTATGAGAACCCCCAACCTTTGTTCTCCCATGGAGATCACCAATTACTGTCACTGTCACCCCATTGCTCATCGATTTGCTCGAGCAGGCACCAATAACGTCTTCATTGTGAGACTTGTTGTTACTGTTTTTGGCATATCGAATATGCTACAGGTAGCTTGCCAGGCTCTGCTGTGGGGGTGAGATACTTTCTGTAGCTTGCTGGGCTCTCCGAGAGGGGTGGAAGAATCGAACCTGGGTCGTGCAAGGCAAACACCCTATCCGCTGGGCTATCGCTCCTCCAGTTCATCACTAATTACACAGTGAACAAAAAACAGCTTTAGGAGAGCTCTGGAGTCCACTGACCTTAGGGGTCTTGGAGATAGCCTGAAGGGGTGGAATACATGCTTAGCGTGTGCAAGGGCTTGAGTTGAATCAAGGCATCACATGATCCCCTGAGCACGGATGGGTGAGGTTCCTGTTATAAATGACAAACAAAGGAAAATGATATAGAAACTTCAGCAACAGGGTAGAACCCAATTTCTGAGAATAACTTCATAAAATAGGAAAGGAAAAGAGCTTTCTTCTGTCTCTGTTATTCCATCCTGCTCAGATCAGGTGCAGGATGAATTTGCTGGCCAGCGAGAGTTTCCTCACTGGTGTGATGAGAGTGTGCTGAGCAAGCTTCTTCTCAGACATTTGGGATGCTGCAAATTTCACCCCACCAAGAGCTCTCCCCAGTCTGGAGATATTTTCAACCACCTTTTAAAAACTATCATTATTATTATTTTTACTCCCTCCATACATTTCCTCTCTTCTTCTAGAACCCCAATAATGTAAATTACTTCCTTCCCCTGCCCCTGCCCATTATTGGGGATTGAATCCAGGACTTCCTCACTTACTCAAGGCAAACACTCTATTGCTGAGCTTCATTCACAACCCTGCAGATTACTGATATTTATTTATCTATCTACTTATTTAGGTTTGGGGGCCACACCTGGCCCCTCAGGGGACCCTTCTGTGATGCCGAGAATTTAACCAGGATTTACGATGTGCAAGACAAGTACCCTATCTGCTACACTATTATATTATAATTTCTCTTTTTCTTTTCTTTTCTATCTCCCGAATAATTTCTGTGGATCTATTTCCAAGTTAACTGGTTCTTCCTTTAGCTAGATCCAGCCTGTTATTGAATTCTTTTGAATGCTTCTGTTAAGTCATTGCGCTTCAACTCCAAATTTCTGTTTGGTTCTTTTATCTATTTTGCATGTCTGTTGAATTTATTGATAAATCCTGTTGTTTGTTGACTGCAAGAGTTGCAATAATTGAACTCCTAGAAAAAAAACACAGGGAGAAAGCTTCTTGATATTGGTAAGGCTTTGTAAATTCTTGATAAGAAATTTTGGACATGCCACTAAAACAACAAAGCAATAAAGAAATGAGATTTATCAATCCAAAATATCTCCTGCGCAGTAAAAGATCAAGGGCCTGAGAGATAGCTCAAAGGGCTGGAGCATATGGTTTATATGCAAGAGACCCTGGTTTGATCCCAGAGACTGCAAAAAAGCCCAAACACTGAGCCAAGAATAGTTCCTGAGCACTGCTAGATGTGTCACAGAGAGAGAGAGAAAGAAAAAAGGAAAGAAAGAAAGAGAAAGAAAGAAAGAAAGAAAGAAAGAAAGAAAGAAAGAAAGAAAGAAAGAAAGAAAGAAAGAAAGAAAGAAAGAAAGAGAAAGGAAGGAAGGAAGGAAGGAAGGAAGAAAGAAAGAAAGAAAGAAAGAAAGAAAGAAAGAAAGAAAGAAAGAAAGAAAGAAAGAAAGAAAGAAAGAAAGAAAGAAAGAGAGAAAGAAAGAAAGAAAGAAAGAAAGAAAGAGAGAGAGAGAATAAAGACTAGTGAGAGGGAAAAAACATAGAACAGGAGAAAATAAATATATCTCTAAACTATCTGACAGTTAATATCCAAAATTTGAAGAACTCTTGTCTATTGCCCAAAACCACTTCAAAATAAAGATACCTAGGGTTTTCCTACAATTTTTGCAATTTTCCCTTATTTTTATTGTGCAGGGGGTCAATTACAGCACAGGTGGTCTACAATGCAGTACCAGAGATCCACCCAAGACCCCTCCTATAGGTAAGTATTCTATCATTGAGTCACATCTCTGGGTCCTCCAGTGAGTAGGGCGTTTGCTTTGCATGCAGCCAACCCTGGTTCGATTCCTCCGTCCCTCTTGGAGAGCCCGGCAAGCTACCGAGAGTATTTAGCCCACACGGCAGAGCCTGGCAAGCTACCGTGGCGTATTCCATGTGCCAAAAACAGTAACAACAAGTCTCACAATGGAGACGTTACTGATGCCTGCTTGAGCAAATTGATGAGCAACAGGACAACAATGACAGTGACTGTGACCCAGATTCTTACCTACTATAGAATAGGGTAATAATGCTAAAATGGAATGCCAAATCCATTTGTGACCAATTTATTAGTCTTCAATTGCTCTAGTGACAGATTACAGCAAACAATGCTAGAATACAAATGTATTCATTACCTCCTGCTTCTTGTATCGGAAATTGAACATAGGTCTTATTACCAAGTGAAGATGCTGGGAGAATTGTGTTCCTCTCTGGGTACTCTAGGGAACATTTTTTTTTTCTTTTTTGGAGGTTTTAGAACTGCTCACATTCCAACTTGAGAATGTGAAGCCAATAATTTTTGGCTCTCTTTTATGCCACATCTCTCTATGCCTGACCGTAGTATGTAAGGTTTCATTTGGTTTCATTTGTTTGCTTGTTTGTTTTTTTTGTTTCGGGGCACCACATGTGGCAGGGGGCTACTCCTGGAAATGCTCAAAGGAACCATGCAGTGTTGGGGAACAAACTTAGGACGCGTGCATGCAAAGCCTTTACTCCAGCTTTCTGACCTATCTCCCCGGCCTAGGTTCACCACATTTAAAGATTCGTGTGACAGAAGGAGATTTGAGACAGAGTTAATGTATGGGAACATTTAGCTTCTCACCAAAAGAGAAGTTGAATGAATGTCATATCAGTGATGTTTTGGCCGGCAAGTAACAGAATATTTGACCAACAGTAGACTCAAGTACAAAGATGCTTATTTCTCTCACATTTCAAGAGGTCCTGACCCAGATATGTCCAGGCTATTTAGATGTTTAACAAGGTCCTGTGGACCCAGGCCTCTCCCATCTCTGACTCAGCCACCCTCGGCGTGTCAGGTTCCTTCTTGCTCACTGAACACAAGGTTGCTTATTGCACAAAGTATCACACATTTGTATTATATCAGCTGAAACAGAAAGGAAGAGGGACTAGCTGTGGAAAGGGACTTTCTCTTTTAAATTCTCTTTCTTTTCAGGGAAAAAGTCTTTCTCAGGAGTCTTTGGAGATCTTTTTGGTTTCATGTCTGGTCAAGTGCCCCTCACTATTAGATCGATGACTGGTAAAAAGCAGAGAGATTTTCAGGACTAGTTGAGATCAGTGGTGATCACCCCCTGAGACTATAGACCAGACACTTAAGCAAAACCAGAGTTCTGAGAGCAAGGAGGAGGTAGGCAGTGATTCTTCTTCCATAACTTAAGAAATCTGGGCAGTTGCCCGTACTCCTCAAGCTCTCCCCAAATACTAGGAAACAACAATGTTCCCTGATAGATTCTATGAAGCCAATATTACATTGATACCTAAAATAGAGACACTATTATAAAAAAGAATATTATAGACCAATATTCCTGATGAAAATCAATGCAAAGATCCTCTGCAAAATCCTAGTGAACTGAATCCAGCAATGTATCAGAAGATTATACACCATTATCAAGTGTGGTTCATTTCAGTTTATAAATATACTTCAATATATGAAAATCATTTATTGGAACACAGCATTTCAACAACAACAACAAAAAGATAAAAAAAAAACATACAGTCTTATCAATTGATGTACTTTTGACAAGATCCAATACCCAGTCATGGTTTTTAAAAAAACCTTAAAAAAATAGAAATTGAAAAGAATACCTCAATATTATAGAGGCCTTGTACAACATACTCACAGCCAATATTATAGTCAATGGTGAAAAACTGAAAGTCTTTACCTTGAGATCAGGTACAAGGCACAGATGTCCATTAGTACCACTCTTATTTAACATAGTTTTGGAAAAATGAATAATGAAGAATGAATTGGAAACAAGAATAAGTATTAAAGGGATCCAAATTGGAAAAGAAGAGTTAAATATCTATTTTTTGACATGATAGTATATATTCCAGATAACATGATTCTAAATACCTCAACAAAAAAATCTTAGAAATTATAAAGTAATACAGTAAGATAAGAGTTACAAAATTAATACACAAAGATAAATGGTTCTGTATGCAAATAAAGAATTAGAAGGAAAAGAAAAATGACTATCCTGAAAAGACAAAAAAAAGTGCCCCAAACATTAAATACCCAGGAACAACTTAACCAGGGAGGTGAAAGAGAGAACATGGTTTCACTAGAGGGAAAAACCATAACATTATGTGAAGGAAAAAAAAAAAGACAAAAGCACCACATGATACCCTGAGCACGCAGTGGCCCCAGAGCCCCACCGGGTATATCACCCCTCCCCCTAGGGGAAGCAAAACTGGAAACTGTGGAACTTGTATGTCAAAAGTCAATATATCTGATGAAATCCAATTGAAAGATTTCTGTTTAACAAAATTACCACAAACATGGTGCTAATTGACTTGAAAATGATAAAACGCTCAAATGACCAATATCAAGATTTTGGAAGGGTCCAGAAACACTTTGTAAATCAATATATAAACTAGCAACAACATTGGGGAAATAGATAAAAAATAGGAAGAGAATGGGTAGCAGGAAAAAATAATTTAAAAAAGAAGAAAGCAAGAAAACCCAGAAGGCTAATAAGCCTATGCAGAAATAGTCACTCATGAGCTAGCTAAACTGCACTAAACAGAATCATGAAATCTTCTTTTAAAACTCTAAGTCCAGAAAAAATTTGAAGACAGTTAATATCGGGTGTGAAGTAAGGGACCAGGGTAATAGTAGAGGGGTTAAGGCTTGAGGGGTCAAGGGGTTAAGGTCTTGCAACTGGGGGGTTCAATTCTCACCACCACATATAGTCCCGTGAATCCCACCAGAAGTGATTCCTGAACGCACAAGAATAAGAACGTGTGGGGAGAGAAGAAGGCATAAGAATTCTATCCGCTGCTCTGGCTGGGCATACTGACTTCTAGGGCTTTCCTTGACAGCCATCCAAGATAACATCACATGTACACAGATCCTTCCGCCAAGCAACTTCGCCCTGGATACAAAGCACAGGGAATCTCGTAGCCAGGCCCATAGACAAATGTGTCTGAAGTTTTCATCACAGCACCGTACGTGATGACAAGAAGTTGGCAGTAACTCCGGGGCGTCTCGCTGGAGAAGGGCAAAAAAGTGCAGCATGTGGCGTTTACACTGCATGGAGGAGAAACAGCTATTGTTTCTCCTTGAAACAATATCGCCCTTGGCTGGAACTTTGAAACATGGTGGTGGGTAAAGAAACCAGCAAGAGAATAAGTTATGCAAACAATAGCAACGAAGTCAAGTAAAATAGTGCTGCATCTTGCAAGAGATCATGCAAGCTACTAGATGCACTTTAGATGTAGTATGATGGGGGTGGGGTGGGGAAGGAGAGTGAGCAGGGGACCCCAGAGAACAAAGCAAGTGACAGAAGCCTTTGAGGAGGAGGGCACTGAGGGGCGTGAATTACCAGACCCGAAGCAGCTCAAGGTGGGGGGAGAATCTTCATTATTCACAGTCCTACTTATTTTTATAGAATGAATTCCCGGAAGTGAGATGACTTCACCTCCTTCTGAGTTAGGAGGGAAATGGAAAAGCAACAACTGGCTTGCCCAGGACTGGAGGGAGCTCCTGAGCAGAGGACCCCTCACCCGGGAGCCTGGAGCTGGGGGTCACTTCCCTTCTGCCACACAGCAGTGAGGGCTCCCTGTTCTAGAGAGACCATCCGCCGACATGTCCTGGCTGGGCCCAGAGATAACAAGCCAGCTCCTCCGCTGCCGCTCAGAGATGTGGTCGCAGATAAGAGCCGCAAGGACAGATCAAGAGGAGGCGGATAATCTCGAGCCAGCATCAGATGCGCCTGCACGTTAGGATCACAGGATCGCCCTGGAGATGAGGACTCTGGGGTTCGACCTTCCATGTCCCCACAGGCAAAGAGCTCTGGAGTGTAAGTGGGTAATTCCTGCTCTCCGAAGGGCCCAAGCCCACCCCTCAGGCCCTCCAGGCCGCTGGTGCATGCCTGGGAGTTCAGACGCCTCGTCATTGCAACAGGTTCCTTCAGCCCCCTTTGCTCTGCCACTGAAACTCGACACTGGGAAGGCTGCCCATCCTGAAGGCCGCCCCTAAGGGATACTGGCCAGTGGTTTGTGCCTACAGACTAGGGCTGAGTCCCCCTCACCCAGGTGACATGTGGTTCTTCTAGGACAGGGGCCAGCACACCACAGCCTGGACCCGTTGCAGCGAGTGCTCGGGTTGACGGTCTATTTTTAGGGTTGAAATAGCGACTGTGTCTGGCCCACAATACCCAAGGGATCTTCTCGCTGGCCCTTGGCAGAAGCTAGCAGATGGGCAGTCCTAGAACCCGGGGTCCCGTCGCAGCACTGGCATCACTGGGGCATGGCTTCAAGAGTTGGGACATCTGCTCGGTGTGTGGGAGCTCCAGGTTCCATCCTGGGTACCGCATGGCCCCCAAAGCAACCCCAAATCGGATATGGAGTCAACCTGAAAATATTTATTAAAAGAGAGACATTCAGGGTGTCTTTCCTCAGAAAGCCTGATCAGAAACTGCATTTTGACAGGAGAGGCCAGAAGACACATGGAAGTCAGAGACGCCGAAGCATCAGCCGGGCTCCTTCCAGCGTCAAGCCAAGTGGAAGGGTCTGGAGCTCGAGTCCTCCTACTACCTCCTAGCAGGATGACTGGGGCACTTTCCTCTGAGAGCAGCTCTGGCCTCTCTCATCTTAGTTTCCACCTCTCCTGGGCTTGAAAGGCTTCTGTTAAAGAAGAACCTAGGACTCAGGGCCAGGTAAATGCTTACCCGTGTGTCATCCCTATTATTGCACGTGTGGGTGTTGGTTCTCTCTGCCACGGAACAGGAGAAATTTATTTTGCATAGATTACCCAGGACATGGGCGTATGTATGCTCGCAATCGCAGCTATGCAAATCCTCCGAGCCAGCAGGTGAGAAGGGCGGGCCAGCAGAACTCAGGCCCGCACGGTGGGTCTGTGGTTTCTCTCCCCGTGGAGGACACATGGGTTGGTGCGCCACTGCGTGAGAAGCGCGCGCGCGTTGCCCTGAGAGGCAGACAGCGTCTGGATCAAAGTAAGATCTGATAAAACTGGAACACCGAACCCAACCCAGACCGCCCCTAGCAGTTGCCAGAAACTAAGCTGCCTGACACGGCGACCTCCCATTGGCCTGCCTTAGGTCAGAAAATGCTTGCGTCATTTTCTGATTTGCATCTTGTGTCCGTTTTTTTTTTCCCTGCACAAGGTTTAAATTGAACTACCTGGCTGGCTCCCAGATGAGGGCAGGTGGAAACAGAAAGACGGAGGCTATTTAAATGCTGCTGCGAGGTTTGGAGAAGTGGTTGGCTTCCAAGAAAGGGCATTGTTTCGGTTGAGATTTGCCCACTGTCGTTCAGCACGAAGAGCGAAGACAAAGGCAGAGATCTGCGTCTTGGTGGTGGGGGCGGGGTGGGGGCTGAAGGACAAGTGTTTATTTTAGACAACAGCTCGGGCTTGGCTTCCTGTTTGACTTGTGGAGAGCTGTGCTTGAGTCAGGATTAATGAGGTTCAGCCACAGAGTTTCAAGGCTACAATCTTGAGAAAAGGCTGTTGTCCCCAAGCACTGTTTACCTCAGTGACATAGACACAATTTACAGCAAGTAACGTCCACCCGGATCAGTCTCCCTGTGCTTTGTGGGCTTCCCAAGCGTGTGTTGGGGGAGTTTTCATCTGTGGTCCTTTGCCCCACTCTGAAAACTATAAAAGAAGCGATTTCTTTCAGAAACTAGGTGCCTATGACTGGTATGTATAATATGTAACATACCAGGTGTGATGACAATTTAGCACAAAACTAGGCATTGATCATTTATTTCCCCTTTTTGGGGTGGAGGGGCGTGGGGCTTGGGAGCCGCATCCAGAGATGCTTAGGAGCTCCTGACTCTATCAGCGCTGAGTTTAAACCCCACTTGGCAAACTGGAAGGAGACGGGGTTTGGTGGAGTCTGTGGATCTCTAGCTTGGGCTCTTTCATGCTCTCGTAGTATGATCTTACATAATCCCTTTACCCCTCATGGACTCTCATTCCCTTCTCTGTCAAATTAAAAGTGTTATCTCCTGGGGCTGGAGCGATAGCACAGCGGGTAGGGCGTTTGCCTTGCACTCGGCCGACCCGGGTTCAAATCCCAGCATCCCATATGGTCCTCTGAGCACCGCCAGGTGTAATTCCTGAGTGCAGAGCCAGGAGTAACCCCTGTGCATCGCCAGGTGTGACCCAAAAAGCAAAAAAAAAAAAAAAAAAAAGTGTTATCTCCAGGGATGCCATGGGCTATAAGACCCCATTGGCTTGGGATAGAGCAGCCCTGCAGGCCACAGTGAGCGGGTGAACTATTCCCCTTCATCAGAATAGCTTTTCTTTGCTTTTGTTGTACATGCCCAGCATTAGGAGTTCGTATGGGCTGAGAGAAGATGTGCGAGAGTAAGGAAAAGATTGAAGACTATCTTTTTCTTCTTTTTTTTAGACTTTGGACCACATCTATGCTCAGGGCTTAGTCCTGGCTTGGCGCTGAGCAATCACTCCTGGTGGGGCTCAGGGGACTGTATGAGGTTCCAGGACCTGAACCCAGATCCGTTGCATGTAATTGCCCGGCCTGCTGCACTATCTCTCTGGTCCCATTGAAGATCACTTTAGATGGTCAGTCAAGTTGGTTGACCTAGATAAGTAGAAATACACACCAGGACATTTTGATTTTGAAATTAGAAAGAAGATGCTGTGAGTCACACCAGATGGATGGGAGCACCCCAGACAGGTGTCGCATGACCTGATCCCAGAGTTTTGCACCAGCTCACAGGTCTTTGCTTCTCTACCAACATTCTGTGGTTGCAGTGCTCCTCCCTTTCTCAGCATCAGGAAGACTCTGGGCAGCCACACCAGATACCGCAGCAGTCAGGGGCAGTCTCAGGGAACCGAATCGATAGGTAACAACTTTAGTGACAGCAACCCTCAAGGACAGCTCCAGAGACAGAGTCCTCAAGAGAGGTCATGCTTGTTTCCTGGGAAGCCAGAAGAAAATGCACATGTTCTCCTGTAAAAGACGGATGCCAGGCGTTCCTCAGGGTTCCTTTTCAGGACCATGTGAGAATGGCATGCTCTATGGTGAAAACATCAGCGCGCCAACTAGCAATTACCCAGAGCACAAGTGTGCACAAAGAGCTCACCCTGGACGTGAGAGCTGCTACTGCGGATCAAACAAACAGCCAGGAGTCCTGGACGAGGAGGAAGAGGAGGAAAATAGTCCGCGGAGAGGGAGGTCACAAGGCAGAAAGTCTCACTTCCCAGGAAGGTGTTCAGAGTATCAGGCCCAAGAGGATGGCTCCAAATAGTATTTCTAGGGAGAAAATTAAAGAAGAGGGCCTGATATTTCTCCCCCATCTCCCAACACATGCACAGAGGACACATGTAGGAAGTCCTGAGCCTAGGACCTTAGCTCAGGCTGCTGAGAAAGATGTTATCTGCTTGTTCTACTAAATTGCTTACCCTTGCACCATAATTCTAGTTCAAGGGCTGAGCTCACAAAAAGAACACTTTGCATTTGAGAGGCCTGGGCCTCATTCCCACACCACATGGTCTTCCAAACACAAAACCAGGAGTTACCTCTGAGCACTGCCAGATATAGGCTCCAAACTCCCAAACAAACAAACAAAAAATCTCCCACCTATCCACTGTTTGCTGGTGTGAGGTCTTACCTAATTTCTCTGCCCTGACAGTGTCCTTTACATCAAAATGACCTCTCGTGTCTATTCTAAGTCTTGAGCAACACAAAGAGAAAAAGACTGGGGTGTAATGAATGATGTCAAAGTACATAGAAGACACTCTTTCTTCTTGAAGCTCTTTTCTGGTTGCCTTTGTAGCCAGCAAACATTGGAATGTTTTGACTAGAATATGGTTTCAAATTCTGACCCAAACTAAACTATTTTACCTGCTGTTTGTGTGACACTGGGCTAGAATTTCAACTTCTCTGGAGCATGGCCTTCTCATCTGTCAAAGGGATACATACAACTACTTATCCTGCCTTCTTCAAGGCCACCCCTCAAAGCTAGTGGCAAACTGAGAGGGGTTCAGTGTTAGGAGGGGAATGGCAACTCTGAGGTTCCTGTTCTGTGCCTTCTTTAAAGCAGGTGCTGGCTTTCCCTACCTCCCCAATAAACTGAAATCCTCAGTTACCTTAAAGGGAGGGGACACCTCAATGACTAGTGACTAGTGACACTGAAGGCCTTCAAGGATAAACTCTTTAATCCCAAAGCAGTGGTGTTGGAGGGCCTGCCTTCCCTCATCCTTCTAGCATCTAAACACCCCAGCAAACTCAGAGTTCCATCCACTTGCCTAACTTTCATATGGAAGCAACCAGAAGTTCTTGGCAGGAAACAGCCAGGGTCACATTTGATTTCTCACTTGTCTCCTATTGATGAATTGTGTCACGGCAAACAAAATTCACTAGCACTATCACTATCACCCTGGTAATCCTTGATTTGCTCGAGCAGGCCCAGTAACTTCTAGCCCTGAGATTTTCTTTACTCATCCTTCCCAACGGTGCCACATTAGAGGCTCTTTCAGGGTCAGGAGAATGAGACCCATCATTGTTACTGTATTTGGCATATGAATATGCCATGGGGAGCTTGCCAGGCTCTCCCATGCGGGCAGCAAAATGCTTGGTAGCTTGCCAGGTTCTCTGAGAGGGAGAACTAGACTATAAAATGTCTCTTCCGGGAGCTTGGTTTTATAGTCTCTGGATATTGGCCATTGATGGGATTACACGGCAGCTGGGGCAGTTTCTGGGTGTGACCACCTAGCTACTAGAAAATGGGGGATATGGGTGGAAGAGGCCCAGTCCCAATCTCAGTAGACTTGGAGATTTCAGCCCCGGGTCCCGCACACCTGGCTTTCTCTGCTGGTTCCTTCATGTGTGAGGCTTGTCCAAATGTGTGGAGAAGGGCCTTGAGCATGGCTGTGACTGGGTTCCGAAGGTCTTCGGCTGCCAGGGCTCTGCTCAGGGCAGGGAGGGAAACTCAACCCACCCCCTCCGAGGGGCCCCCGGTGAAGACAGCCAGGTGTGGGGGCAACTTTATAGACTCAGGTCTGTTCTCAAGTTGCCATTTGTGTAAGGTGTGATATATGGATCCAGCTTTTAATTTCTTGCACGTGGTTATCCACTTCTCCCATCACCATTTGTTGAAAAGGCTATAGTTATTCCAGTTCATGCTCTCAGCTCCTTTGTCAAAAATTAGCTGACCTAATTGGGCATATGGGGATATGTCCTTGGATATTCTATTGTGACCCACTGATACAAGATAAAATTTGAAAACTGGAAATGGAACACAAAGGCTGGAAGGGTTTAACGAATCATTATTGCTCAGGTGGGATTGATCCTGGTTGGATGTTAGACCTAGGAAGGGCCAAGGTCGCTCCTCACAACCTCTGGGGTGTGAAGGGAAGAAATGAAGCCAATTATTATGGCTGCACAGTGACTAATCAAAATGAGAATACCCAAGGCAGCAGGCACAGGGGCAGTAGAATTTGTACACGAACACTAACAAAGCAAGCTAGGGGGCTCCCACTGCAGCCCCCACTTCCAGAGGTACCATTAGATCTCCCTTTAACTTTCAGATTTGGGGGAACTGGGGTCCACACCGAGCGTTGCTCAGGACTTGCTCCTGGCTCTGAACTCAGGTATCGCTCCTGGTGGACTCAGAGGACTATGTTTGGTGCTGGGGATTGACCCAGGTCAATTGTGTGCAAGGCAAGTGTGATGCTTACAGTACTTTCTCTCCTAATTGCAGATTTAAAATTATAGATCAGCATCTGGGGTGTGTCTGTGTGTGTGTCTGTGTTTGTGTGTGTGTGTATCTGTGTGTGTTTGTGTGTGTGTGTGTGTGTGTGTGTGTGTGTGTGTGTGTGTGTGTGTGTGTGTAAGGGGGCACAGCGGACGGTGGGCAGAAAGAAACCAAATACCTCCTAAAGTGTGTCAGAGATGAAAGCTGAAGTCCCTGGATCACTCAATTTTAGAAGTACCAAAGAAGCTTTATCACTTCTTTTTTTATTACTCCACTTTTTTTTATAAGGTTTTCCGTTGGTAGTGATGCGGGGGAGGGGGGATGTTGGGGCATGAACTACCAGAGATTGAACTGAGGGTCCCACATCTGTCATGCATGTTCTCTACCAAGGGATCCCATCTTCTAATCCCTGTTTCATTTGTCTCTTACTCCTGTAGTATATGTATATGAGAGCAGATTTTAATTTCAGGGAAGACTGGGGACTTCTCAGCCAGCTATAGCATATTTAGAGGTCAGTACCTCTAAAACTAGGCTTCAGAGCTGGATCTATCTAGTTTTGTCATCTCCCACAAATACTTAGCTTTATTAAGCCTTTATTTTTCCCATCCGTAAAATAGGGCTCTGGGCATGCCCAGGGTATTTCTAGGGATTAATTCAAATGTCTACGTTTCAGCTAGGGATTTGGCATATAGAAGGTGCCCCAGAGAGGGTAGCAGTTACTATTTGTTTATATTTTGGCTTGGTTTTGGCTATTGGGGTTGGGAGATACCCAGTTGTGCTCTGGGGCTACTCTGGCCTCAGTACTGAGTTGTTTTCTTTTGGTGCTTGGAAGATCATGTAGTGCCAGGGATTAAGCCCTGGCCATCTGCATCACCACAGCACTTTGAGCTCTCTCTCTCTCTCTCTCTCTCTGTGGCTCCAGGCATCATTATCATCATCATCATCATCATCAACATCATTATTACCAGCATCATCATCACCATCATCGTCATCATCACCATCATCACCATCATCTTTATTATTATTATTTTGGCTTTTTGGGTCACACCCAGAGATGCTCAGGGGTTACTCCTGGCTTTTGGCTCAGGAGTTACTCTTGGTGGTGCTTGGAGTACTGTATGGGATGCTGGGGATCAAACCCAGGTCAGCTGCTTGCAAGGCAAACTCTCTGCCTGCTGTACTATTGCTCTGGCCCCCATCATTATTATTTCTTTGTTGTTTGTGCATGTGGTTGTTGTCAGTCATGAACTTGAACCAGGATTGATTTAGGCTAGAGTCTGCTGCACAATCAGCCATCATATGCTTTGCTTTCTTCTCCAAAAAAACAAAGCATCCTTTGAAAAAGAAATTGCTTTCCTTTCCCATGGGAAGTAATTTCTACAACCCACGAGTAAATGCAGTCTAATGACTAGAATGTGACAGCAGCTATCAAGAATGAAATGTTCCATAAACAATGCCGCCTCCTAAAATGACTCTGGCTTAGGGATCTGCTGGAGTCTTCTCCTCCCTGCTCCTAGCAGCGGCGCCCACCCCAGCCCATTATTCTGGGATCCTTAGTCTTGACCCTCACCCCCCAAATCCCTGAAGAGTGTGGAGCTTTCCTGGAGTTGAAGATTACATTCAAAAGTCAGGCTGCTACGCTGTTTATTCTGAGTGAACTATGGGGATAGGAAGTCGGGGTGGCAGTGGGGGTTGGGGGGCCAGTGAGGGTGGTCTTGATGGCACAAAAGGCAGTTCACCAACAGACCAGTCGGTGGACGATGCTTCCTGGACATTTCCAGGCAAGCATCATTTAATCTCAGAACATCTGCCATAGTTCACAACATATTCTCCCTCAGGTTTTACTCTAAGCTGACAAAAGATGCCGGGACCACCTCTCCCCACCCCACCTCTGCCTCTGCCAGATTTCTGGAATTATTGCACAAACATTGGATTCATCAGTCTGGTTTCCTTCTCAAGGCAGTGTTAGTCTGAACAGGAAATATACATCTCTCTTATTATCACAGATAGACAGACAGACTGTAATTCACCTGCTTGTGGAGGAGGTGGGGCGGGGGGGGGGGGAAGGGAGGGCGTTTTTCTCATGTCTTTAAAAGCAGTTTGTGAGGCAGCCAGAATAATGAAGGTGCTTTTTCAGTTTGCTTTTACCCAGTTATTAAAACACCCCATATGGTACCCCAGGTCTACCAGGAGTGATCCCTAAGCATGGAACCTAGAGTAAGCTCTGAACACCACTGGGTGTAACCCCAAAACCAAAATAAAATATATTCAGAAACAAAGTAAAGCAGAGCCTTGAGTCCCAAGTTTTATTAGCATAGCACTGGAGGGTCAGACTTTTCCTATCAATGACTCACCTTTACCAAGGGTAAGCTTTCATCTTATAATTGTTCTGAAAGTGAGACTTATCTCTGTTTCCCTCTTTTTCTTCTTTCCTTTTTCATTGTTGTTGTTTGGTGTTTTGGTTTTGGACCACACATGCCTTGCTCTGTGCTCAGAGATCATTCCTGGTGAGGCTAGGGGGACCATACCAGGTTTGGGAGATTAAACCCAGGGGCCGTGCAGGGCATAGCACCTTATCAGTTGTTCTGTCTCTCCAGCCTCCTTCTTTCTTCTTTCCTCTTTTTTTTTCCAGTGTGGAGATCAAATCCAGAATCAACACACAGGCCATGCGTTTCTATTTTCTAAATTAGAAAGCATCTGTATAGGATGAGTCTTTTGTTTGCTAGAGTTTAACACTAATTTTTGCATTTGTCAACTTTAAGATGGAGGATTTCTGCAAATACTTTCCTGGATTCTCTTAAGGGGTGGATCCACTGACCCCATTCAGCAGGGGCAGGTGGGCCTTCTGATGACATGTGTGTCAGTAGCTCGCCCTCATCCTGACCTTCCCCTGGTGTCTCAGACTTCACCTGCTATATACTCTCTTAACTGCATGGCTTCTGTGATCAATTTTGGTTTGTGTGTTGGCTTTGTTTGGGGATCACACCCAAGGGTGTTCAACGGCCACTTCCAGCTTACTTCAGGGGGGTGGCCAGGCTCAGGGACTTGCTTGATAAACCATGCAGCGCTGAGCCCACTGCATGCCAAGGATGCACTGGACCCCTTGAGCTCTCTCTGGCCCGGTATAAGCATCTGAACAGTTCCAGAGACACTGTGGCAGCAAGTGGAATGGAAGTGGCGGCCCTCTTGCTCCTCAAGCACTGTCTGAACCCGCATTGAATCTTCCATGCCGTGGCAAGTCCCAGACTTCCTCGGCAATCGTGCAAGTGCTCCTACATTGATATTCTCATGGCCTGTGTGGCCGCCAGCATCCATGTTTTGATTCATGGCAACTGAAAAGAATCCCCTTACCCCAGGCAGTTGCAGGATTATGAGGGGACTGTAATAATGCTGTTTATTTGGTTCTGGGGTGAAGAAGGTATTAGAAAATCTTATACTCGTATTTTCCCTCCAGCCCCCACCCCATCAAGAAGATATAACTTAAAACACTCCTCATCCCTGGGCAGTTGTCTCTGGCCATTCCTCTGGCTGACTCTGTTTCTCCCCATCCTTCTCCCCAGGCCTGGCAGCTCGTTTCAAACTTCTCTCTCTCCGTAGCCAAACCATTGCCGCTTCCCCCCACATGCTACTGAACCGCTGCAGAGGAAGGTGCTTGCAGACCAAAGGCCCCTTTGCTGTTCCTACTGTCCCTCCGGGGGTCTAGAGGCAGATGTTTTCCACTTAAGCTCCCAAGACCTCAAAGCTGGAGAGCTAGTACCGAGCGTAGGGTGCTTGCTTTACACAGAGTGTGCCCGGGTTCAATCCTCAGCACCCGATATGGTCCCCCCAAGAGTGGTCCCTGAGCACTGACACGTATGGCCCCCAAAACAAAAACAAGAAAGCAAACCAAAAACCAAAAGCCGAACAAAGCATGCTTCCAAGGCTTTCCCCATGAGTGTGCGTTGGTCCAAGTGGAGTTTGATCTTGTGTCCCAGCCCTCCCACCCACACAGAATCCTCTTCGTTCCCTGCCTTGAGACAGGCAGAAATTGTTCTTCTCTGAACAGCCCAATCTGTGAGGTACGAAGGTTCTCTGCAGACATGGCTGCCTCCCTTCCTGGGTGGAAAAACTGTGAGGCCCGGGCCCGATTTCATTTCTCCTCAGCTTGGGCTCACTTTGAACAGATGGAGAGTGGGAGCACAGAGGAGAGAGTTCATTAATAACAGAAAAGAAGGAGGAGGAAGGGTAGCCTGATACGGTTGGAGCTGCTGTTCACTGTAGAGGGGACCCCACTGAACGTGGCAAGGGGGTTTTTAGAGTCAAACCCTGTCCGACTCTCAAACTAACTGTGTCCCTTCTTCCACTTGCTAATCTTGGGTGGTGGAGGTGGGGGTGGGGAGAGGGGGCTGTACCAAGCAACACTCAGGGGGCCACCAAGGCCACACCCAGAGGTGCAGGCTGTGCAGTGCATGGCTGAGTTCCAGCCATGCGAGGTGTGCCTTCCAGTCCTTGGGGCCCGTCCCTTCTTCCAACCCCAGTAGCTACTCTGATGCAACCGGTAGTTTCTAAATAGTTCTCATAAAGGGAAGGCAGATGGAATAGAGAAGGGATCACTAAGAGAATGATGGCTGGAGGAACCAGTCGGGATGGGAGATGCGTGCCGAAAGCAGATAATGGGCCAAACATGATGGCCTCCCAGTGTCTGTGTTGCAAGCTATAATACCCAAAAGTAGAGAGAGAGTATGGGGAATATTGTCTGCCATAGAGGCAGGGGGAGGGTGGGAAAGGGGGGGTATATCCGGGACATTGGTGGTAGGGAATGTGCACTGGTAGAGGGATGGGTCTTTGATCATTGTGAGATTGTAACCCAAACATGAAAGCTTGAAATTATCTCACGGTGAATCAAGAAAATTAATTAAAAAAAAAAAGATGCTAGGTGGACTGTGCAATTGGAAAAAGAGAGAGAGAGAGAGAAATCCTGCCTTCCAAATGTGGATTTCAGCTGGTTTCCAACCTCCTGAAAATCCCCATAACTGTATCAGGATTTGGCCACAGTGGATTTAGAGAACAGATTAGGACTTCTCCCCACCCCCTATCCCACCCAGAAGAGTAGGAACCCCCACAGCAGCAAACTCTCCCCCCCCCACTACACACACACACACACACACACACACACACACACACACACACACACACACACACACACACTTGCAGAAATAAAGCATTTGGACCCCAAACTCAGTAAAATCTCAAGGGTCATCAGATGCGTCTACGAATCCTTACCTGTGCCGCCCGGAGAAGTGCAGGAAAGCAACTGCACACCTTTAGGGGCGCAGGGCTTTTGTGGGGGAAGAGCGCTCAGCAGGCAAGTGTGCCGTCTGGAACCCAGGGTGCTTCGCTTTGCCTGTCACTTCCCATTACCCACATGCTCGGTGGACACGCACCTCTGGTAACAAATGCCTGCGGGCCCAAGAGGTGGATTTAGGTTGGATTTCAAGGCAATATTTCAACGGCAATACTGTGTGAAGTGAGTGCCTCTCTGAGCTCAACGTCGGGGGTGGGGTGCAGCGGGCAGGGCTGGGTTGGGTTGCTGAGTTGTCACCAGCCAGGAGCCAGAGGGGTGGTGCTGCTCCAGCAGGAAAAGGGACCCTCGAGGCGGCTGATGGTTTAGGTGTGGCCTACCAGGGTCTCGCACTCCAGTGCCAAGTCTTCGCTGTGTTTAAGGCTGCAGGGCAAGGCCGAGACCTTTCAGAAAGCACAGTCCCAAGGAAGGAGCAGACATTTATTTTCTGCTCTTCTCTGGAGTAGGTCAGAAGGCAGGACAGGGTTGGATGACACCCTTTGCCACATTCTAGCTACTCGCTTGAGCTCTTTGGGCTTCAGTTACCCTAGCTGAAAAATGGAGGTTACTTTCAATAAACGTTATTTGGAAGACTTTTTTGAAAATTGAGTGAGGAAAGATGCAGAACGTGCTTATTCCAGGGCCCCTCTAGGCACTGAATGCTCACGAGTGATATGTGATGTTAAGTCTAAATCAGTTTCCGTGTCTACCATGTTTCTCCAAAGCCTCCTTTACCCAGAGGGCTGTACACGAACTAGCAGCATCAACTGGGAGATGTGTGGAGGCTCAGAATCTTGGGGCTTACTCCAGACCTTCTGCATCAGGGACTGGAAAGATAGACCAGGGGTTAAGGCTCTTCACGTGGCCTCTGTCCTCAGAGCATCCCTGCCGTGCCCCCTCCCCTCTAGCACACACACTCAAAGGGCCCCAAACAACAGACCTCCTGAATCAGAGTATTTTAACAAGACACCCAGATTTGTATGACATCTGAGAATTAGTGCTCTAGAGCAGTCCATCAACCCTTTATAATCAGTGTCAGCTGGTATCCCACGAGCCAGAGCAAGTCTTTCAAGATGCACTGAAATACCTCAGTGATTCCCACAGTGGCTAGGGTATCTTTTTCCAGAACCCTCATTTGCCATAAAAGCCAAATATTTGACTTGGTGTTTTATTTTCTCTCCCTCTTCTTCTGGATGTCCCTAGAGAAAAGTGCTGAGAAGCCGAGCATAGGCCAGATGAGATGAATGGAAGGAAGAAGGGGAAGCAAAAAGCCCACATGATCTGTAGTGGGAGATCTGAGTCTCCCTGAGGCCTTCAGGTACTCATTTCAACCCTGTTAGTTTTGGGTAAGGGGTGAGACCCCAATTTTGGGGGGGTAGATTTAGCCTGGAAGATCCCAGACTGTGAACCACTTTGCAGGTGCTTCAGGATCTAGAAAGACAGTACTCATTCATTCAGTCACTGACTCACTCACTCACTTATTTACTCACTCACTCATTCATTCATTCATTCATTCATTCATTCATTCATTCATTCATTCATTCAATGCTCAGGGAATCACGTGCTAGTCCCCAGACTCCAGTATCTGAGATCAAGGTCTTGACACAGTGTCTGGCAAACTGCGTTCCCGGTGAAGCCAGTGTGCTATGGGAGGGGAGCCTGGGTGACCCAGCTGCTGGAGGTGACTGGGTGATAAGTTTTTAGGCTGCTTCATGGTGGGAAAGGGAGGGGGAGGGGAACAGTGCTTTTGGCCAATGTCACACCCTCAAATGTCCTAAGCTACTGAAGTGCTTTAGTTAGATGTGGCTAGGCTCCGGCCTCTGTGGGGCGTGTCTGGAAGGGCCAGAGCTAGTGGCAGGGTTGGCAGAGGCCTCCGTGCTCCCATCGGGACAGAACTGCAGGCAGCTCTACCCGGTCCTGCGCTGCTGCCTTCCCTCCAGGAACTGTTCCTGATGGTGCACACTCCCTGTCACACGCTTGCCAAGGCAGTTCTGAGCGTCAGAATCTGTTTCAGGGAACAGGTCTAAGACAACGATGCTTTCTAAGCACCTTCTATTACTGAGTGCCTTGGGCTACTGCGACAAACTACAGGTAACTAATTGCCTCCGAAAGATATATTTGCATTTTGGGAAAACATTTCCTCCGTGCCTTTTCAAAAGCTCCTCAGGGAGCTCAGAGGTTAGTGGATATATTTACTTACCTTTTATAAAATACAATAACAATTTTAATCCGTAATAAGTATATGAATACAATCTCATTTTAAAGGAGGTGAACAAAACCAAAAACTACTCAGTGAAAGACCCTTTCCATGTGTGTGTGTGTTTTTTTTTTTTTTTTGCCCATCTAGTTCTTTTCCTCAGAGCTAACCATTGCTTGGGTGGATCCTTCTAGAGAGACCTTTAGCTGTGCATGAGTAAATGAGGAAATCTAGCCAAGCTTACTTCAGATTTAAATATAAGTGAGATGAAATATTTTTTTTTAGGCTTTACTTACCATAGTTTTGGAGCTGGAGTGGCTGTGGGGCCAGCCCAGGGGTCAGGGGCATGCACAAGGAGCCAAGTTCGATCCCCAACACTGTAGGCCTCGCCCCCGTGCCCATTCCGGCACCACTGGGTATAGCCCTGTAGGTCCCCCAGCGCCATGAGGTGTTGGTTAATATCACTGGGCGTGATCCCTGCGCCCCCTGAGAACTGATGAAGAAGTTCCTAAAAAGAAGTTCCTACTCCCCAAATCTAGAAGCTCCAGGGTTTTTTAAATCCCTAAGTATAGATCTGTTGGTGGTTTTCTAATGGCTGAATAATATTCTGCTTAGCTCCCTCATGGGCTTGAGACTCTGCGAGCTCGCCCCTTGCGGCCCTTTGTCTCCTCTGGGCCCAGGAGAGGCTGATCACTCTTCCCCTCTGTGGCCAGGGTACAGGTGGACGCGGAAGTGCCCTGTGTTCCATCTTGTCCTGTCCTGTTGAGTTGGGGGGACACAGGGCAGGACAGCCTAGATGGCTCAGTCTCCAAAGATAGATTCAGCACAGTCAGCAGGGAGCCTGTCTTGCAGGTGACTGACCTGGGCTCAATCCCATATGGCTCCGTGAGTACAACCAGGAGCGACCACTGAGTACAGAGCCAGGACTAAGTCCCAAGCACTGCCAGCTGAAGCCCTCCGATTTTTTTTTTTTTTTTAGTTCCCAAGAAAGAAGTGGCTGAAGTGGTTGCCTAGATCCAGAAGACATCTTGCAGGGAGGGGAAATGTACCCTTTTCTATGTAAAGTCACTGATATTTAAAAAAAAAAAAACAGCATAGTCTAATATATGGTGATGAATATTCCACACAGTTGGCATTTAGGATGTTCCTATACCGTTGCAGGGAACATTCTTACATCTAGTACTGAGGATAGGGTGGGCATTTCTATAGAACAGAGATCAGAAGAGGAACGGCTGGTGTCTTCATCTGTGTGGGCCGCTCTAACACCAAGTGGCTTAGAATAACGAACATTTCTTTCTCACAATTCTGGAGTCCAGAAGTCCTAGATCGTGACAGCGGCAGATCTGATTTCTGGTAATTTCTGTGGGCTGTAAGTTTCATCGTGGAAAAGACTGGTTGGTGTTCCGGTGTAGGATAACATAGCTTCAGGTAGTTTAGGTTTATTGGGTTACTCCCATCACAGTGCTCCCATTCCTTTTTGTTTATTTGTAGCTTCTTTCTTAGTGTTCTGTTGACTTGTAAACATTGTTTTTCTCTTCTCCTTGAGTCCTTTGCATAGTTTATTCAGAGCAATGTCCTTTTTGTATGGACACAGGAAGACTTAGCAAATGTTATGCTTTTGTAACCTGGGAGTCATTTGACTCTACATGATATTTTCCTCCTGGGCATCTGTTCTCTCGACCTAAGCCTCAGCTGCCCTTACTTCCTAGCACCCCCAAAAGCAGGGTCCCGACGAGGGACGAGACGGACCCAGGGCAAGCGGTGAGTTGTGTGCTACCCTGGCATCAAGATGGGCCTGGCCAAGGTGCCTAATACTTAACTATAAGTTAAGAGCTTGATCATGGACAAATGTTGCCATGATCCAAACAGTGATAACTAAATTTGGACCCTGCTAGGGTGAGAAATGATTAATCTGGCCTGAGTGCTGTGGTCTGAGTCTGTGGCAAGATGTTGCCAGGAGAGCTGCCTTGCAGCCTCAATGTATCTCTTGCTATGTCCATACAAAAATAACTAGTATTAAGATGTTAATAAGTGTTTGGACTAAGGAAAGAAAAAAACCCTAAGAGTCAGGAAGGGCTTTGGAATGCCCTGCCCTCAGGAAGGGCTTTCTTATGTTGATTTTGCTACCTGGCTGGGTGTAGCCTAGAGGGCAAGGTGGGAGAGACAAGTAGGAGAGTTGAGAGAAGCGAGGGAGGCTGCCGCAGATCGAGAGAGAGGCCGGAGCTGGGAGTGCGGGAGATGAGAAAGATGGAAGATTGAATAAACGGTAACTAATCAGCAACCAGCTTGGTCCTCGTTCTTCCTTCGCCTGTCCTTGGCCAAAGGCTGTCCCGATCCAGCCCATACGCAGAGGTTCCAGAGCACCGAACGTGGGCGGTGAAACACAGCCGCCTGGAGAGCCCACGAGTGCACGCGCCCCCCTCAGCGTGCTTTAGTTTTTTACATTCCGGTGTCCTCCATGGGAACTCTTAATCCCGTGAAAGTTTTGCCTCCAAGATCTAATCACCTCCCAAAGAGGTCCCATCACCTACTGCCATCATTTGGGGGACTGAGTTTCAACAGAAGAATTTGGAGGGGCACAAATATTCAGAGACAGCAGATAACCAAACAATATTCAATTTAATTTGAAGAGAAACATGAAATTGTTTCATATCCATCAATAAGTATTGTTGGTTTTTTTTTTCACATTTGATAGAGGTAAAAGTAGTGTTTCATAATCACTGAAGGTCAAATAGTTTTTTATATTCCCATTGGCCCTTTGTAGTCAGTCAGGATCTTATCTATCCATTTTTAATTTAGTTTTTATGTAATTGTTATTATTATTATTATTATTATTTTTAATTTGGGAAGGAAGGTGGTGTTCATGGTCTACTCCTGACTCAGAACTTGGGGGTCAGCCACAGCAGTGCTCAGGAGTCACATAGAGCCAAGGATCAAACGCAGATTTTCCACAGGTAGAGCATGAGATCAATCTTTTAGGCTACTTCTTCTCTGACTCCCTTCCTTTCTAAGTTTAAAAAATAAAAAGTATGGTTTTGATCTCTATGATAAAATATCTTCGAGAGACTGGTTCTTTGAAATCAACATATCCCTCCCCGACTCTTCATCCCTCGGCTTCCCAGAGATGCCTTTGAGCTCATGTAGCCGTGCACAAATACTCGTTCTTATTTTCTGTACTCATCCTCCCATGCCACTTTTACTCCTTTGCAAAAAAGGTAAAAAAAAGTCAAATGTCCATCAGGAAATTCTCTCTTATGACATTTAGAGAGCCTTTTCTCATAGCACTATTTCACTGGTTTGGGAACATTCAAGGCAAAGTCAGGCTAAGCAGAGTAGACCCTCAGCCATATTCCTTCAGCCCTTGTTTTCTCCAAAGTGGGGATAAAAATAATCAGAGGAGGGGCTAGAGCGATAGTACAGTGGGTAGGGTGTTTGCCTTGCATGCGGCCAACCCGGGTTCGATTCCCAGCATTCCATATGGTCCCCTGAGCACCGCCAGGGGTAATTCCTGAGTGCAGAGCCAGAAGTAACCCCTGTGCATCGCTGGGTTTGACCCAAAAAGCAAAAAAAAAAAAAAAAAAAAAGAAAAGAAAAAAATAATCAGAGGACTGGAGGATTAAATATAAAGCACAGGAATCATTATGTTGGTCTCAGACTAAGTGATAATAAATGTGGGCTATTATCATTATTATGGTTCTGTTCAATGCCGTGCCTTCGTCCCAACTTATCATCGACCTGGACACCCAGGGAGCCATATCTGGAATCGGAGGCCCTACAACTGTAAATCACAGCCATCTTCCTTTGTTTTGAATATTTCAAAACCCAACAAACCCTGGAGAATAAACAAGGCATCAATCTTTGCGTATGAGTCACCGGCCATCATTCACTGGGTTTTGGTTGTACGGAGAGCACATGCCTGTTTCTGAGGAGAGGAGACCAGCAGCTGAGCCATCAACAATGGCAGCTCTGCAGCCAACCTACTTCCTGCCTCCTCCATCAACCCGACTCTTGTTTCTCATCTGTCTTCAGCTCTGCCTTCTTTCTGTCTTTTTATTTAGGTTGGCTCAACTACTCTACTTGGTGAGGAAGCCCAGATTTTCAGGACCAACTTTTTCCTTCAGCCCTTTATTGTGCAGAATTAAAAAAAAAAAAAATTACCCACCCGACCCCACTTTTGCTCAGACTTTCAGAGAGGGATGAATATGCCACCCAATGAATGGGGGTCATGAGGGGGTCGTGTTTTATTACCAGCTATCTCACAGACTAGCCTTTTATATTTTTTCTTTTTGGGTCACGCTTGGCGATGCACAGGGGTTACTCCTGGCTCTGCACTCAGGAATTACTCCTGGCGGTGCTCAGGGAACCATATGGGATGCTGGAATCAAACCTGGGTCGGCCGCGTGCAAGGCAAACGCCCTACCTGCTGTGATATCACTCCAGCCCCTCACAGACTAGTCTTAACCTGAATTTCTTTGGGCCTCAGCTCTCTCCTCTGGGAACAGGACAGGCAGGGATGAAGAGAGGATACCTGCTCTCAGCAGACTCTTGGGAGAGTGACTGAGATAATGATTGAAAGGTCCGGGGGAGTTTCTCTAGAGAAGGTTGCTCTCTAAACACAGGGCATGATTACATGTTGCTGTGGGAAAGCCAGAGCGAGGTTGTCCAGGCACTCTCCTTGTCACTGCCATTGCACAGATGCTTTAATAACGTAGGCAGCTTGCTCACTAGGCAGACGGTATGGGTCACAGGTGCAAGTTCTCTTTGAGGACACGTGGGAGCTTTAATAATGGTCTGGGAGCAGGGAGCATGAAAGAAGCAGCTGGAAATCCTTCCCTTTCAGGACTTCCCTCCTCCAATTTCACCTGCCCCAGAGGTGGGAATCCTGAACTGGCTGACTTTGGCAGGAAATGCTTGTGGAATTGAGCATTAAATAAAATTACCTTCCTCAGGAGAGCATGTTTCCCCCCTCCCCCCCACCCCGTGTCAGTTGTTCACTGAAACTTGGAGCAATTATGGATAAAAGGCTGCCCCCTAACATACTAGGAAGTGTGAAGGGGTGTGGGATGAGCCCTCCTAGTCTGTTCTGCTTCACTGTTACTTGGGGGTGAGGCCTATAAAAGAAGGGGACTCATCTTTGGGCACACTGGTCTGGCCATGCTGAGAGACAGAGATGGGAAGAAGCAAGGCGGAAGTCAGTGTAATAGCACTAAATAATGTTTAATCTGAGGAAAGCATCCAGTTCACACATCTGAGGGAGTTGATGGCGAAGGGGATCTGAGACTGAGGCCTAAGAAGGAAGACAAATAGGCTCTTTGGGATACAGAACCCAGGAAGAGTCTGCGCTGCCTGGTCCCTAGCCTTTTTAGCCTCCCCTCCCACCAAGACCCCCTCCCCCACCCTACCCGCACAAAACACACACACACACACACACACACACACACACACACACACACACACACACACACACACAAGAACAAGGCCACCAGCTTGGAAACTGGCCTCACATGCTGGGGGAAAAGGCAGCTCAGATAGAGAAAGGAACACCAAGTAGAGGATGTCGGGAGGACCCATTCGAGTTGGAAGATGTGAGCTGAAAGTAGACTATAGACTGAAGATGATGGCCACTCAGTACCTCTATTGCAACCTACAACACCCAAAAGGAGAGAGAACAAAGGGGAATGCCCTGCTGCAGAGGCAGGGTGGGTGGTGGGGGATGGGGTGGGGGTGGTGGGAGGGATACTGGAATCATTGGTGGAGGTGAATGGGCACTGGTGGAGGGATGGGTAAACGATTACTGTATGAGTAAAATGCAAACACAAAAGTTCATATGTGTGTAACTGTACATCACAGTGATTCTCTAATAAAAAACTTAAAAAATTTTTAAAAATAAAATAAAAAAGAACAAGGTCACCTGACCATCTGCAGGCCAGCTCAAATCCAGGGCTTACATGGCAAAACCCTTGTACCTTTGGACTTAACCAGAATTGCATGAGTCTCTTGGCTCTGCTGGTTAGATTTGGCTTTACATTTTTCTAAGTCTCAGTGTCTTCATCTGACAAGCAGGAGACATAATACCCACCTGAGAAATGGGCAAGGCAGATGGATGACAAGAATGAGATGTCCACACCTGAGAACTGACCAGTGAGATGGGAAGAGCAGCAGGATTCTTTGGTATCTGGTCTTCCATCCTAGATCACTGTGGTAACTGAGGTGTTTGAGTATCTGTCTTAGCATCCTGTGTGATGCCCCAGATAAGCATCTGCCCCATCTTGAGTGCCTGCTCTGCACGCATTTCTCATGCCTACAGAACCCCCATTTCTCTGTTTACTGGGCACAGCCTTTACTTCTACATCTTGTCGATAATACAGATGTCGTCTTATATCCCAGGGAAAAGAGGCAAGAAATGAAAATAACTTTTAAATAGGTAGAGTATTGGATGGTAGTAGGTACTTTAAGGGTGTGGAGGAAGAAGGTGAAAGCAGGAAACACTAGGGTTTGCAGATTTAGAGAAATTGTCCTTGAAAATAATTTATCTCCATGTTTTCCAAGATGTATGGTTTGGATCAAGAGTCTGACTGGCACTAAGCACCCTGACACTATCTGGTGAACTCTAGGACTGCCTGCTCTCTGGCCCTGGGTGTCTGGGCACACCTTTCTCTTTACCCAAGAGCCCAGCCCAAGGCCAGACAAACATGGAGTCAGCAGAGTCATGGGGACGCCCATGAATGGAGACTGGGAACTCCATGAGAAGCCAGAAAGGACAACTATCCAATGGGTGCTCAGCAGGGGAAGGAGGAGGTTATGGCATTCTTCCTGGGAAAGACCCTTCCAAGATCTGCAAGATCCTCCTTTCGAGAAGGATATTGACAGCAGCAACCTCTGAGAAGCCAGGTAAGAGCTAAAGATCCTGCCCTCTTGGAATGTGACCGACCAACATCATTGGCATGATGGCATGTTCTCATGTCTAAATGCTGAATTTCAGCCCCTAGCAGAGACCTGCGGAAGCAGACTCTGCATTTTAAGAGCCCAGGTGATTTGGAGACACACAGAAGCTCACCCCTGCAGAATGGAGTATGGAGTGCCTGTCTCTCTCTCATCTGTACAAGCCTAGAATCTGAGGCTCTCCAGCTGCGTTTAGAAATCAACAGTTCATGGGGTCATGGTGGTAATAGGAGATAGGAGAAAAGGGTCAAGTTCCTTCAACTTCCATGGTCACATCCACATTCCAGACAGTGAGAGGGCAGATCCAGAAGAGAGGAGAGCAGGTTCCATCCCTTTTAAGCTCATATCACCAAACACTAGTCACATGGCCACACATAGCTGCAAATGAGGCTGGGAAATATCCTTAGCTGGGAGACTGCACTTTCCAGCATTTATTCTCTCAAAACTAGAGAAAAAAAGGGAGAATGGATTGTATGGCATTCATAAGCTATCTCTGTTACACCAAGAAAAAGGCTCATGGGGGTAAGTCACAGGTTAAAGAGAAGGATAGTAGCAGGACTGAAATATAAAATATAAGTACTCAAGTTACTTGGGTCAAGATCAGTGAGCACCCGCCAGAAGGGGGTTTCTACATTAGTTATGAATTCCAGCTATATGCATTCATATCCAAGAAGTTCTACCCAAACTCTACTGAAACCAGCTTCCCTGGTAAAGTTCCTAGCAGCATCTCTTCTACCTGATCTGTGCTTGGCCATATTTGTGATTTGACATGTTTATTTTCTGCTCTCTTCTCTTGAGACTGTGCAAAACTGAAATAGGATTTTCTTTCGCTCTCATTACCCAATTCTCTCAAGAGAATGCTGAGATAGAGTTCCATTTCATTCACTCCCACTCCAAGCCCTATTTTTTGTTGTTTTACTTGTGGAGAGTGCAGTCTGAGAAGAAGAAAGAAGAGGTAGAGAGGATGGGGCAAAAACAGGAGAGCAATGGGAGGTTGGGGAGGGCACTATTCGTGTGTTCTCTTAAAGAAGGGGTTCTGAGTGATTTCATTTTTCTAAAAAGGTGGTAGGAGACCAAATAAATTTGGAAACTTCTAAAGTAGAACTTCAATCAGCTTATTGACAGTCTTAGGACCAGTTCACCTACTGACAGTTTGGGAAAACTTTCATGACTCCAAGCTTCTGGACAAAGCACAGCAACTTAGGAGATCAAATAACTGCTAGTCATTTTTTGTTTTGTTTTGTTTTGTTTTTTGGGGACACACCTGGTGATGCTCAGGGGTTACTCCAGGCTTGTGGTCAGGAATTACTCCTGGAAGTGCTCAGGGAACCATAAAGGCCAAGGATCAAACCTGGTTGGCTGCATGCAAGCATGCAAGGCAAATGCCTTACCCACTGAACAATCTCTCTGGCACCAATTCTAGTTATTTTTATAGTGTTTGATGCTGGTTGACTTGTGTCTGTATGGGAAATGCTGGAGGCATTATCTCTTCTACCTATTTCCAGGTACATTTTGTGGACCATGTACAGTGGCAGCCAGAGCCTGCAGTTTTGTGACAAAATGGACCTCTAACAAACTGACTTAAAAGCAACCCTAGCTAGACGTCCATCCTATTGCTCAATTTTGCAATTGTGTGTTGCCTCCCAGGGATTGGAAGAGAGAGAGAGAGAGAGAGAGAGAGAGAGAGAGAGAGAGAGAGAGAGAGAGAGAGAGAGATTTCCTTGTCTTCAAGTACATATCAAGAAAGAATTGTGCATATTATCAGAGATTACAGGCCTAAAATGCTATGATAAGAACAAAAATGCATGCAATTACTCAAGTATTTTAGTTGGGATACAGGTTTGGCTGCTCTATAAAAGGCTAAAATAACAGACACTGGGAATTGGCCTAGAAATCATTAGAGTAAACATGCCCCTGAGCTCTAGGACTGAGAAAGCAAGCCATGTTCAACAGAACAGAGTGGAACCACTGACTATCATTAGCGCAGGGAGTTTTTGGAAAAAACTAGCCTGGAGAGTTGTCCTCCCATAGTGTCTCTGAAAAAAATACATCATCAAAGAAAATGGAGTATCTACCAAAAATTCAGATAAATAGCAACCCTTTAACATGATTAACAATAAGGGAAGCCCATTGAGCATCCTCAATAGGAACTCTACAAGAGAGGAGCAAAAACACAGGACAAAACGTACCCCAAGACAGAAAGTGACATGGTGGTGGAAAATGGGCACTGGTGGAGGGATGGGTACCGATCATTGTATGACTGAAACATAAGCATGAAAATTTGTAAGTCTGTAACTTTACCCCACAGTGATTCACTAATAAAAAAATTAAATTAAATTAAATTAAAAAACACACACAAAAAAAACAGAAAATGACAGCTGAAATATCAAATTGTCAGATCTAATGGGAAATAGTGGCAAGGCATCTCTGTGCTAGTTTCTTGCTTTCATTTTCTTCATTTTATTTCTCTTTTTTTCTCTCTTTTTTTTCTCTCTCTTTTTTTTCAACATGATAAACTTCAAGCATATAAGGAAATAGCCTGAGTATGTGACTTACTGAGAGAGCACTTGCCTTGCATGGATGAGACCCTGAATGCAGTCCCTGGAACTGCAACCAAGTGTGTGACCTGCCTCATAACAACAGTTTTGCAACTTCTGCCTCCACAGTAAGCGCTACACAGTCCTTCCTCAACACCTGATAGACCAGTGAATTCTCCAACCCAGTTTTAACAATACATGACTTTCACCTACCTTTACCCATTATATAATCTAGCAGGGCAATTGTCTGGGCCCCTGTCTCTCCTCCAGCCTCCTTTCTAGAAAAAATATTTTTTTTTTTTTTATTTTATTGAATCACCATGTGGAGGGTTACATAGTTCTCAGGATTATGTCGGTTATACAATTCTCAAACACCCTTCCCTTCACCAGTGCCCATCCTCCATCACCAATCCCCCCAGTATACCTGCCGCCCCCTCCCACCTCCCCAGTCCCCACCCTTGTACTTGATAAGTTTCACTTCATTTATGCCTTATCTCGATTACATTCCATGTTTCAACACACAACTCACTACCGTTGTTGGGGTTTCCCCCAAAAAAGAAAAGCAGTCCTATTGCCAAGGAGGCATTTGATAGTTCTCCACTGCTAAGAATATAGAGATATTAAGTCCCGCTGTTTGTAACATAACTTTAGAAAAAATATTTTTTGAATCAGTCCTCTTTTCCTTAAATCTCCTTCCACTCTCTTCAAAGCCGCTCTCACCTGTTGCCTTCAATTAATCATTGTTTCCATTCTTGTTTTCTTCAACTCTTGATTAAAAAAATAAGACAGACACTGGAAAATAACACAAAACCAACATCCAGTTTGAGAATTATTATCATAAGACCAACTTCCTTATAGTTGTCACCTTGAAAGAGAAGCCAAACGTTGTCAGTTACCCCAATGTGACCCATCTGTTCCCCAAATATCCAAAGGCCCAGCCTTTCTCTATTAATCTGCTATTATTAATAACACACTTGCATCTGAATAATTTACCATAGCAAACAGAAGTGATCTCATGATTCTGGAAACTGGAAGTCCAAGTTCAAGGTGTTGGTGGGTGTGGTTTCTCCTCCTGACTTGCAGATAGTAATTTTCTCAGTGTGTCCTCATAAGGTCTTTTCTCTGTACATGAGAATCTCATGTTCTTATAAGGACACCACTCACGTTGTATTAGGGTCTACCCTCATGCCCTCTCTCCAAATACAATTGGTCTCATCTGAGGTCCTTGGGGGTCAGGACTTCAATATAGGAGATTTGGAGGGGATATGATTCTTCTCATAACACACTCCAAACATGAACAATATTCTGCTTTTTATAACAATCATTTGTGATTATTGGTCTCATCAACCAAGACAGTAGGATTTAGATTTCCTGGTACTTTTGAGCTTGGGATGTCATTTTCTTTTCAACTAAAGGCTTGGCTAGTTTTCTGCAATTTTCTTTTTCTTGAAATTTATCTATTAAAAACCCTGGGCTATTTGCCTGTTGAGTTTCTCAAAGTCTAGGATTTGCTGTTGAGCACTCAGAGAGAAGACTACCTTTTTATTCTTCATGTTTCCTAAAAATTGGCAACTGGATCTAGAGACTTGAAAAAACCTGGATTTGATGCCTTTGGCAGATCTTCAAAGAGTTATATCAGCATCATTATTCATATAATGACACGTACAACAAATATCACTCGTTTAAAGTGTACAATACAATAAATTTTGACAAATGTACACAGTCTATATCACATGAATATACAACATCATAGAATATCGTAAATTTCTACATAAATATACCATGGTCAAGTGTTAGAACATTATATTGCCCAAATAACTCCTGCCATACCCCTTTGTGAGTCAATAACCCTTTTCTCTTTACTCTTGGCTCCTGAAAGAGTGAAGCCATCGATAGGTTCTGTGTCAGTATTGCTTTTCTCTTACAGAATTTTATATAAATACCATTATGGAGTATGTTGTGCTTAGCTTTTACTTAGCAGAATGCTTTGAAATTCTTTCATGTTGTTGTACGAATCAGTAGTTTATTCATTTTTATCACTCAGCAGTATTTTGTTGTGTGGTTGTACCATAATTTATTTTCTATTCATCTGATGATTGACACTTAGGTTATTTACAGTTTGAGCTATTAGGAGTAAAGCTGCTATGATCATTTGCATACAAATATCTCCCTGACATGTGTTTTCATTTCATTTGAGTAAATACCTAGAAGAGAAACTTCTGGGTCATTTGAAAAGTTTATGTCTTACTTCATAAGAAAAGGCCAATTTGCCTCATTAAGTAGCTGGGCTGTTTTGCATTCTGAGTACTAACGTATGACAGCCCTGGTGCTCCCCATCCTGTGGCATTCTATGCCACTGGTCTTTTTAGTTCTAGTCATTCTGGTGGAATTAAATAATAGTGGTATTTTGTTATTATTTTCTCTGCATTAACTAGTAATGATGCTGAACATTTGTATGTTGTGTTGTATGTGTATCCTCTTTAATGTTAAGGTTTGTCTGTTTTAAGTTTCTTTTTTTTTTTTTGGCTTTTTTGGGGTCACACCTGGCAATGCACAGGGGCCACTCCTGGCTCTACACTCAGGAATTACCCCTGGTGGTGCTCAGGGGACCATATGGGATGCTGGGAATCGAACCCGGGTCGGCCGTGTGCAAGACAAACGCCCTACCCGCTGTGCTATCTCTCCAGCCCTGTCTGTTTTAAGTTTCTATTATTGAGTTGTGAGTGTTCTTTACCTATGTTAGATATTGTCCTTTATCAGAGAGACATAGTACCTCTGTGTCAAGGCTTGCATTTCTCCTTTGTTTCTTTCTTTGTTTCTCCTTCTTTGTTTTTCTGTTTGTTTCTCTCTCTCTCTCTCTCTCTCTCTCTCTCTCTCTCTCTCTCTCTCTCTCTCTGTTTTGGTGCCACACCAGCTGGGCTTACCCCTGGCTCACACTCAGTGATCACTTCTGGAGGGCTCTGGAGACTATACAGGGCTGGAACCTAGGTCAGCTGTGAGCAAGGCAAGCACCCCAACCACTGTTCTATTGCTCTAGACACACCACCACCACAACCACCATTTTCTTTTTAAAAAAGATTTTTTCTTGGGCCAGAGAGATAGTACAAAGATCCTGCCTAGCATGTGACTGCTGCGTGACAATGGTTCGAGTCCTAGCACCACCACACACGCGCGCGCGCGTGCACACAACACACACACTCCCCCACACACATACACGTCACTTGCATTGAGGGGGAGCTGCTCTTGCTGTGGTAGCAGGAGTCACACCTAGCAGAACTGGGACTCACACTCAGTGATGTGGGGCAGTGCTGGGAAATCAAACTCTTGGCTTCATCCTTGCAGGACAGATGGTCTATCAGAGAGTCACATCCAGGCCCCCCTTTTCACCTTTCAGAGAGCGTGTGTGTGTGTGTGTGTGTGTGTGTGTGTTTGTGTGTGTAGGAAAGGGTTGCTCAGGGGCTACTCCTGGTGACTCCATCAATCAGGCCAGTGGCTGAGTGTGGGAACCCAAGGATGGGGGTGCTGCCCTGCAGTTACCCTGGAGTGCTCAGGGGACCACTGTGGTGCCAGGATGGAACTGGGGTCAGGCACATGTGCACTTCTTACCCTGTGGAAGATCCCTGCAACCTCAAGCAGATGCTTTGAACTTTCCACCTGTTTTCCTTCATGCTCTGTGCTCTTGTGGAATCTCTGCAAGCGTCATTGCCTAACTTAAAGCTAACTATCATTCTACCTGGGCTTATTAGCAGGAATGATTTCATATAAAAGAGAAAATATCTTCCTCACTAGCTATTTATGTACCATGAAATAGAGTTCATGTAGGAACGAGAGTGCAGAGGCTTGATCCTTTCATCCACGTTTAGAATATTAACTTTCTTGAGGTCTCTGTATTTTGTGTGATCACCAACTTCAGAACAAAGGCAAGTTTAAAAAGTTCAGAGGAATTATCTCAAAGTGCAGAAGTTATGTTATTTTGATAACGGGATTTTTAAAAACAAGAGGTATTTTTTTTCTTTTTTTCCTTCAGAAAGAACTGGTAGAAGTATCCATGATTTGCTACTCTTCCTATGTATTTTGCATTTGCTGCGATGATTCACAGTATTAACTGTGTCTCTATACATGTCTCTATAATATATAGTATACATCCATCACTGGAGCAATAGCACAGTGGGTAGGGCATTTGCCTTGCACACAGCTGATCCAGGTTTGATTCCTCTATCCTCTCGGAGAGCCCAGCAAGCTCCCAAGAGTATCTCGCCTGCACAGCAGAGCCTGGCAAGCTACCCATGGCGTAGATGTTACTGGTGTCCACTCGAGCAAATTGATGAACAGTGGGATGACAGTGCTACAGTGACAGTGCTATACATCCATCATGCCTATAATTAATCAATCTTCGGTACTCTCCATCCTCAACTGACTTTTCTCCTAACTAGAAAATCTACACTGGGGCTGGGATGATAGAACAGCAGGTAGAGCATTTGCCTTGTATGTGGCTGACCCAGGTTTGATCCCCGGCATCCCATATGGATCCCGAGCGCCATCAGGAGTGATTCCTGTGTGCAGAACCAGGAGTAACCCCTGAACGTGGCTGAGTGTAACTCAAAAAGAAAAAAAAAAGGAAAAAGAAAATCTACCTTGTTGAAGAGAGGTACTTCCTGGGACCAGGTTTATGCTTGCAGAGTTACTAGGCAGATGATGAGGTTCTGCAATTTCTGGGTCAGATGGAACCATCAAGTGGGCACATGGAGTGGAGGTGCCCCGGACCATGAGAGCCGTGTTCCAGCCTCCTCAGCGGAGATTCCTTTCCTTTGCTCTGCCCCTGAGCCAAAAGTGCAGGCTCACTGATCAGACACAAGCAGGCTGGAGCCAGCACCTTCTTGTATCTGCTTGCTGGGTTGGGAAAGCAGTGTGAACAATCACTGTAGCACTGTCGTCCTGTTGCTCATCAATTTTGCTCAAGTGGGCACCAGTAACATCTCCATTGTGAGACTTGTCGTTACTGTTTTTGGCATACCAAATACACCACGGATAGCTTGCCAGGCTCTGCCGTGCTGGTGGGACACTCTCCATAGCTTGCCGGGCTCTCCAAGAGGGACAGAGGAATCGAACCCGGGTCGGCCGTGTGCAAGGCAAACTCCCTACCCGCTGTGCTATCGCTCCAATCTGATAAATATCCTTTTTTTTTCTTACCTTTGGAGGTGCAAATGCAATATCAACTGTCTGCAGAATTGGTTTACTTTTGTGTATGTGTGTGTGTGAGATCCTCCCCTGTGGTGTTCAGAAGGCCAAGAGGCTTCAGGGAGCAAACAAGGGTCTTGCGCATGCCAGGGACGTGCTCCAGTCCTTTGAATGATCTCCCCCGCCCCAGGCCTGATTCTTCATAGATTTTTTCTTTGGCAGACAGGGAAGGGGGTCTCTGAAGCTTCTCTCAGAATGCCTGGGCCCCCTCCTTGCAAGACTTGGGCTACCAGACGCAACGTAAAGGCCTGAGGCAGGCAGCCCAGCAGGGCTCAAGGAAGTTATGGGCCACTCCTGTGCTTGGGAGCCTCCAGCACTGCACGCTGTGGCTTCCAGGGCCATGATAAGAATATACAGTGCAGGGATCTGGGACTAGTCATGTCCCAGAACATGCAAGGCGAGTTCCTGACCGCCCTGCCCCACCGGCACCGTCCTCTCTCTCCAGCCTCTCCATGTGATCTTCTATGACCTCCCCTCTGCCCCTGTGTCCTAAGAGCGGCTATTAAGGACAACACCTGGAATATTAGATGAATGGACCGTCCTTGATTGCACCTTAATGATCTCTTTCGAGCTCCCTTCTCCAAGCAGTCACTCTCTAAGTGGCTGGGGGTTAAGACTTTCACATATGGGGGCCGGAGTGATAGTACAGCTGATAGGGCGTTTGCTTTGCAGGCAGCTGAACTGGGTTCAATCCCTGGCATCCCATATGGTCTCCTGAGCACCACCAGGAGTAATTCCTGAGTGCAAAAGCCAGAAGTAACCCTTGAGCATCACTGGGTGTGACCCAAAAAGAAAAAAAAAAAAAAGACTTTCACATATGAATATGGGGGTGGGGGTGGAATACAATTCAGCCCACAACAGTGCCCACTGTCTGTTGTGCCACAGAGATGGCGTCCAGTGAGACAAGAGGAGCCACAAAATGATAGTACTCTGCTAGAAAACAGCCTTTTACAACCCACGACACTCAATTCACTGAGCTCCCTCAGGAAGTCTTTAAAGAAAATGGGCTCCAAAGTTCCAACCTCAGAGAGGCAGGGAAATCACTCAGCGGTAAGAGCACGCGCCTTGCAAGTCTGAGGCCCTGGCTTCCTTCCTGGGCACTGTGAACACAACAAAAACACAAACAGCCCAAGATCCAGCCCCAGACCTCCAGATCACAGCAGCTCCTATGCGGGAGAATGGACAGAAATGTCTTGGTGACTGCAAAATGGGCCAGCTCCTGAGGGCATCTCTGAGGTCCCTGTAAAGTCTCTGTAAAATCAGTTTCGAAATGCTGTAGCTGGTGCTCGTCAAGGATCTTTCCTGAGCCTTTTCAGTGTGTAGTTCCAGGACCTCCCCAGGTACAGGCCTCCCTCGTCTTTGCGTCCCATGTATGTTATCTTCAGTCCATGCTGGCCTCTTTCTGTTGTTTTGTTTTGTTTTGTTTGGGGGCCACATCTGATGCTACTCAGAGGATCCTCCTGACTCTGAATTCAGGAGTCACGCCTGGAGGTGCTGGATGCTCGAGGGACCATATGAGATGCCAGGGTTGAAACCCCGGGTCAGCCGAGGGCAAGGCAAAAGCCCTACCTGTTGTGACGCAGGCAGGCAGATAGAGAAGGCTCCCTCCCTCAAGGCAGTGGCAATGAATTTCCTGGGAAATAATAATATCATTAGTCCTGAAGTTACAAAAAAAGCTAACTTTGCAGAAAACAGGAACCAAGGCCTGATAAGACTTTCACCTGGCCAGCAACAGACCCAGAGAAGGCTAGCTCCCCCTCCGAAATGCCAGAAAAGAAAATTCAAAGACCATGGAGCACTCCCAACCCTATCCCCCTTGGCAACCTCCCTAGCAATGGACTTTTACCTAGGTAGAAAGCCCACATGGGGGCAGGTTGGAAAACCCCTATAAAAGCCACTTTGAACAAGAGAAAGGTGCACTTGTGCCCTTGTGGCTGAGCCCAAGTGGTGCCTTAGCACATGTGTCACCCACATCTCCCTCTTGAGATGTGTACTTTCAAGCCTCCATATCTAATGCTGGGATGTGTGTAGGGGCTCTCTCTGCCCTTGGAGAAGCCCGGGTTCTCTCTTGAGTGCATTACTCTACTCTTTCACTTTCTTTCCTTCCTTCCCCTTCCTGAAAAACTCCAAATACAATCTGTTTTCACCTCACTGATTTCACTGCTCATCTACTCCTGAAATTCTTTTCTGTGAGGCGAGACAAGAACCAGTAACCCTGGGTCCCGGGTGGCAGAGGTGGATGGGGAGAAAGTGACCATCTCTCTCCCCTCGACACCTCACGTAAGCCACCTGTGGAGCCCACCGACATCACTTGTGCTGTCTCTCCGACCCTCTTGAAGGTTTTGTCCCTCGAGGTCTACGCTGTGATCCTGGCTGTCGTGATGCTGTGTGTCCTGCCTCTCCCTGCTGCTCTCTGTCCCTTTGGCTTACTTGATTCTCCAAACATGAGCTTCTTTTCCTTCCTGCCATCTGTCTAGGTACTGCTATTTGTTTGTGCATGAGCAAAAGGTCCAAGGGAGCCTTCTGTACGTCTGGATTTAAAAAGAGGTTCAAGAGGATTGTGCCTGTTGTGAGCTCCCCCCATTTGATTGTTCTTATTCTTATCTCTTGGCAATTTCCCTTATTTATCTGACTGCTACCCCTCAAATTGGTGAGATTTAAAATGACTTAACTAGGTCACCTGTCCCCCTCCCCCCTCCCAGTCTTCCCTTCTCCCCCTACCTCAGTAACAGTCCCTGCAACGCAGGGCTGGTTTGGCTGAAATCTCTGTCTTCCTTCCTCTGGCCCTGCTCCCTCCTGGATCCTGATCTTCTGGCTTCCTTTGCAAGAAAATACATTTTCTTGCAACTGCACTTTCAACTTTGGAGCCAATCCAGATCCTAATTCTCCTGGCCTCTGAATAATATTAATGCTGCCTCCCAATCTTCTCCCCCCCTTCCTTCCCTCTTTTCTCTGCAACCAGGAAGGCAGAGGCTTAAAAAGGCAGATGTTCCCATCACAATGGGCTGTTCTTATGGTTACTTTTAAATTTGACTTTTGAATGATGGAGATGGTTCCTCTGCCACCCCAGGCTGAATGTTATCGACTTGTATTTGCATATAAGAAAACCTGAAGCAATTGTGAAAGAAAATAGGCAAATGAGACTGGGTTTGTTTACAATAAGTGCAGACAGGCCTCGCATTTATTTTTCCACCAAAGGCCAGGATGCAGTTGTTGTTTCTGAGTGTAGGTGGAAATCTATGCACAGCTCTTTACATGGTAATTAGGGTGAAGGTGGTACATTCAGGGAGCCTTTTTCAAAGGAAGAGAATGCAAATATACATTACTTTTGCAAACTTCACCAAAACCTATTAGTTTGTGTGCAAATGGTGGGTCTACTGAGTAAATTGCTTACCCCCAACCCTCTAAGCAATGTCCTTCAGGGCCTCAAGACTCCTCCCCCTTAAGCTTCCCCCAAAGTCTGTGGTACAGAAACTTTTCAGTAAATTGGCTTTTGATTATAATGAACCTCCTAGGTGTTTACTTGCTTAATGTTTTTCTCCCCCAGCTAGGGCTGGGACCACCTTATTGACAATGCAAAGCACTCTTAGAATAAGCAGGTGATAAATATGAGTGAAATGCAATCAATAGCTGGGAGATAGGATGGAAGGATGAACACCTTTGGTAACAGACCTGAATACAATGGTGCCCATCTTTCAGGAGAAAGCTGTGCAGGTTCAAGGTTAATGTTAGGCCTTGACCAGTGCATTCCTAGGGAAACAGGTCTTCTTATCCTTGGGATTGGCTCCCCCACTCCCTTCCCCTCACCTTCCATGATGACTGTGACCTGTCCTCTGCTGAGCATTGCAGATGGCCACCAGGTCTCTCAGAGTCCTGGGCTCAAGGCCCACAGCTGTAAGGGCATCAGTTTGGGTGAGTTGGGGTTAGATGACCTTTGGAAAGAACATCCAAGCTTGTTTCTTAATGGCCTGTCTACAGAAGACATGATAACCAGTGACCTTTTCTTGAGGACACTTTTAGAATTGTCACTGGACCCACAGAACTGGAAAGAGAGAGAGAGAGAGAGAGACAACACACACAAAAAATTCTGCCTCCCCTCTGAGCTAAAATGCCTTCAACAGCCCTACCACAGAACGCTCCCAGGCAGGAACAATCTACAGGAGCTATAACCTCCTTACAGTGAGCTCTGGGTAATGCCAAATGAGAACACCACGGCTCCATCATGAAAGGTGCGTCATCCATCCTTAGATCCTTCTAGAGAACAGGGGGATGTCTTCCCATATACCACCCAGCCTTTGGTTCATCGGGAATTCTAAACAGATTGCTGAAATACTCATCTTGCATTTTCATTTCTTTGTCTCTCTCTCTCTCTCTGCCTCAGGCAACATTGCTTTGATGCTTGCAGGATTCTGGTCTGTGAGTGAGGGTTAGGCCCTTCCTCGTGACATGGCATTAGGCATATTTAGAAAAGTCAGAGCTGAAAAGGGAAGGAATGTAATAACAGGGATTTAGTGATTGAAGCAATTTAGGAGAGGATGTTAACAAAAATAACAGCAATGCAACTTGATGAAGAGCTTGATGAAATACTGCATTGCAAAAATGCAGGGACGTAAGGAAGAGCTTCTCCACTGTTCAATCAGGACCTGGTTGGAATATCCCATCGGTTAGAACATAGCTTTTGTACTCAGTTTGAATGTTACGTGCAGCTCTTGTTTAGTTTTCCACTTGGGGACAAATTTCTTCTTTGAGTCTTATTTTCCACATCTGAAAATAAGAGATTAGTAGTGATGAAGGAGAAGGTTCTGTGTAGAAGAAGACATGTGTCCAGAAAAAGCCCAAACCAACGATCCAGCCCTCTTGGCTTTTGGGGACACTGATTTGTCTACCTGGCTTCTTCGGCAGCACTAGAGTAAGGCCTCCGAGACACAGGAAATGATGCTAATAAATCCAACCTAGGGCCCAGCTCAGAGCCTGACTCTAACGAATTATCTCAGTAGTGTTGTGGGATTTAGCTAATAATGTGACTTTAACTTATTAACTAAAAATGTGATGACATCTTTCACTAATAACGTGACACCTGAATATGTTTGAAATTCAGACAAGCAATTTTTTTCCTATTCTTCCTTTTACTGTCTTTCTACTTTTTGTTTGTTTGGGGACCACAGCCCATAGTGCTTGGGGACCATATGCAGGCTCAGGGTTTTAACCAGGGTCCATCACAGCATGACAGGCACCTTATGCACACTATCTCTTTGGACCCCATATAATAATTTTTTAAGCATCAACATGTTCTTTTGCATTTGGGGGGCCATGCTTATACTTGAATTTTTTTTCATGTTTGAAATTTGGGTTCTTTTGTACTTGTTTGCTTTTGTCTCCTGAGTAGTGCTTAGCATGGGGGGAATTACAGGTGCTTCCTGTGATTCGCAATAAGTCAAGCCCATTCAGCACATGGATCCAAAGATGCGTAGACCCTGTGGAACCATAGACAACCTGGGCCAGCGGTGCTTGGGAGCCCCCCCTGGCCACACTCAGACAACCCTCTGGTGTCAGGGATCAGTGCTCAATGAGACGACGGGAGATTTTTACGTGACGTATTTGATATGTCAAAAACAGTAACAACAACGTGCTCTTCATGTTCCTGGAGCGAGCAGACGCCCTTGGGGTACACTAGCCTGCAACAGGGACAAATGGAGATGATATTGGCGCCTGTTCGAGCAAATCTATGAACAACGGGATGACTGACAGTGATGATGATGATGATGACAAACTATCCAGTAGGTCAGTAGGTCAGTCAACATCCATCCCCACACTTAATTTTGAGCGTTTTCTCTTGTGACAAGAACTTTTGAGGTCTAGTCTCTCAGCAATTTTCGGTTATGGAACGTAGCATCTTAAATTATTTTCACCACCTTTTCCATCCCCCAGTATTCATTCCATCGCTGGCAGCTGGACCTTTTGAATCCTTTCTCCTGTTTTCTCACCCTACCCCCTGCCTTGGCCAACAGTTTGTTCTCTGTATCTAAAAAGTTGTTGTTTTCGTTTGTTTGTTTGTTTTGTTTAGTTTTACATTCCACGTGTGAGATTGTGAGATGCTAAGGTGTTTGTTGTCCCCTGCCTCATTTATGCCACCTAGCATAATGCCCTGGGCAGAATCTCCTGCCCCCGCACCAGGCTGTCTTCACTGGGGCCCCCTTGGAGGGGAGTGGGTTGAGTTTCCCTCCCTGCCCCAAGCAGACCCCTGGCAGCCGAAAATGTCCAGAACCCAGCCACAGCAATGTTCAAGGCCACTCTCCACACTCTCAGATGAGCCTCACCCATGAAGGAACTGACAGAGGAACCAAGATATGTGGGACCTGTGGCTGAGATCTCCAAGCCTGCTTGGATCAGGACTGGGCCTCCTCCACCCAGATCCCCAATTTTCCAGTAGCTTGGCAGTCACACCTACAAATTGCCCCCCAGCGCCATGTAATCTCATCAAGGGCCAAAATCCAGAGACTATAAAACAAAGCTCCCAGAAGAGAGCGATTCAGAATCTTGCACAGCAGAGACTGGCAAGCTACCCGTAGAGTATTTGATATGCCAAAAACAATAACAATAATGAGCCTCATTCTCCTGACCCTGAATGCGACAGGGAGAAATAGAGACATTACTGGCACCTGGTCAAGCAAATCGATGAGCAATGGGACGACAGTGATACAGTGATAATGCCCTCAAATTTTATCCATATAGTCACAAATGGTAAGATTTCCTTTGTTCTTTATGGCCAAATATTATGTTGTATGTATGTTGATATATGTAAGACATGTGAAATATATGATATTTAAGATCTTATAGCACACATATAATGTATCTTTTTTTGGTTTTGGTTTGGGGGCCATACCTGGTGGTGCTTGGAAGATACTCCTGACTCCTAGGAGTGTTCTGAGGACTATGAGGTGTTGAGGATAAAACCCAGAGTTCCCACATGTGAAGCATGTGCTGTGTCCCTTTGAGTTATACATGGATTTGTGGACATTTACATTGTTTTCCTACTGTAGCTCTTGAAACAGACTGTATCCTGAATACATCCCTCTCAGCCATGGTATGGGGAACCAGCAAGAGGCAGTCTGTCTGTGGACATCTGGGAGCGGGATTCAGACACCTATCTAGTTGTGGGAGGTGAAGCAGCCCTACAATTCAATTGACCTTTCCCTACTCGTCACCACATCCCTAGAGCCTGCCCAGTGACCTCTTAAGAACACATTTAGGAGCCCAACAAGAGGCACAGTATAGCCATTTATAGACCAGGTAATGGTGGTCTGCTCTCTGCAAACTCTTAAGCTGACTTCATCCCAGTACCAAACCAACTAAGGCCCTCAAAGTCATACCATCCACCCAGATGGCAGACAGATTTCACGTCCACATTAGTGGTTACAGATTCACCAAACGCAGGTCCAACTCAGACTGACTCAGCTGCAATCCCTTAAGCCCGATAATTCAGCAGGAGCTCTTCACTTGCTGAGACCAGTCTATAAAGACTTGAAGAGATTGCTCCTTCAAACACACAGACACCAGCAGAATGCTATGTGAATCATAACTAATCTGGCCTACCTGACATTACTAAAGGAAATGAATAAAACTTTAGTGGTTGTCCCTAAGATATTGAGCTCTGTGAATTTCCTGACAAATACTCAAAATTATAGGCCTGTGAGAAAGCAGGAAGGTTGTGTGTGTGCTGTACCTGCAGGAGGCCCAGGGTCCTTCCTGGGTACCACATGATCACTGAGGACCAATAGTCTGAGTGATCCTTGAACACTGCTCTGTGTGGCCCCAAAGAAACCTAAAATACCATAATAAAATTCCTAAATAATCTTATGTTGAAGAAGGTCAAGGGGAAGAAAGAAAACACAGGAAAACAAAACAAACAGAACCAGGTAAACAATGCATGAACAAAGTGAGGAGTTTAATAAAGAAACAGAAAATAAACCAAGGCTTCTGGTATGCTGGAAAATGCATTAGTAGAACATAAAATGCAGACCTGATCATGCGGAAGAAAGAACCATCAAACAAGTCATTTGAAATGACTCATCTAGATCAGTATTTCTCAAACTTTTCCTGGCTCTGGCACCCTTCCAAGCTTATTTCCTTTCTGTGGCTCCCCCTTTCTCATGCTATGGGCCCCCATTCACACGAATTTCACCCATACCCTCCTTGGAACATCATGGGGGCCCAGAGGAAGCCATATGGTCCCTGCTTGAGGAATGCTAATCTAGAGGAATGATGCTGCTTGAATATCTGTGCTCCCCATTTCATATGGAGACCCTAAGAAACAAAGTGATGATATCATGAGGCGAGGGCCTTTGGGAGAGGATCAGGTCCTGAAATCATATAAAGATCTCTGCAAACTCTAAAGCTGACTTCATCCCAGTACCAAACCAACTAAGGCCCTCAAAGTCATACCATCCACCCAGATGGCAGAAAGATTTCACATCCACATTAGTGGTTACAGATTCACCAAACGAGAGAATCATATAAAGAGATCATATAAAGGAGGCCCCACAAAATACCCTACACATTTTTTCATGTGAGGAGGACACTATAAGAAGTCTGAATCCCCAAGGAATAGACCATTTTGGGCTTCCAATCTTGAGGTTCCAATGCCCCAAACTGTGAGAAATAAATGTATGCTGTTAAATCCCAGCTTTGGGTTTCATTGATAGCAGGCTAAGTGAATTAATACAAGGAGCAAAAAGAAAAAAGAATTAAAAAGGCTGAAGGAAACGTGTAAGGTTTTGGAAATGCCATCAAGTGAGAAAACATGCAGATGATGTGAGCGGAAAAGAGTCAGAAAAGGGACAGGAAGCTTATTTACAGGAACAATGACAGAACATGTCCAAAATCACAAGCACAATATAGACATCCAGATACAAACTTCACATGAAGCAAGAGAAGGAAACTCAAGGAAGAGCAACACATAAAAGATTACCCAAAGCGCATTTAACCAAATTGTCAAAAGTCAAAGAAGAGGGAAGGGCTGGAGCACAGCGGGTAGGGCGTTTGCTTTGCACCCGACTGACCGGGGTTTGATTACCAGCATCCCATATGGCCCCCCAAGCCACCACCAGGAGTAATTCCTGAGTGTATAGCCAGGAGTAACCCCTGTGCATCGCCAGGTGTGACCTAAAAAAAAAAAAAAAGACAAATGGAGGATTTTTAGTATAGCAAGAAAAAATGAAGTCATTACTCACTAGAAAACTACTAAGAGACTATAAACAGATTTCTCAGTAGAAATCTTGCAGGCCAGGAGGGAGTGGAATGATATATTCAAAATTCTGAGAGAAGAAAAAGCAATCCTGACAAACATGAATACTTTAGGTGGTAAAGCTATCTTTCAAAACTGAAGAAAGATACGAATATTTCTGAACAACAAAAGCCAAGTAATCTCATCATTACCAGACTGACTTGACAAGAAATGTTAAAGAGAATTGTTCAAATGGAAATGGAAGAATCTAGGTTACAAGGAAAAGTACAAAACTCATCAGTAAAGAAAAATATATGGTTAAATTTTAACACTCTAGTATTGCATGGCTCTGCACAAATCAATTTTAACTCTAATATAAAATATGACAGACATAAGCATTAAAAGTAAGTATAGCTATAATAATTCATAGGTTAACAAGATAAATTGTTTTACTAGATGAGGAATATGATACCTAATCCCTCAAGCACTTCTGGGAGTGACTCCTGAGCACCAAATCAGGAGTATCAACTGAGCACCTCTGCTATGACCCAAAGCACAACAAACAATGCATCAATTGATGGCTGGAGAAGTAAACATGTATAGTATTTATATATGATTAAAATAGACTACTATAAGATGTTTTATGTAAATATAATGATAACCAAAAAGAAGAAACCTCTAGTATACAGAAACAAGATAAAGAGAAAGGAATCAAAACATACCATTACAAAAAGCAAAGCAAACAAACAAAGGAAGACAGCCAAGAGAAAGAAAAGAACAAAGGAACCAAAAGCAATAAAAAATGGCTAACAAGTTGGACATAGTAACCCTATAATAAAATACTTAATTTAAACATAAATAACTTAAATTCTCCTATAGACATTGTCTCCAAAAAGTCAGAGAGGCTGAATAGATTTCATAAAATAGACTCCAATAATTTTTAACTTATAAGAAACTCATTTATTACTCTAAGGACACACAGAGCTTGAAAAGAAAGTTTAGAAAAACATATTTAATGAAAGTAATAACCAAAAGGGTGGCTGCACCTATATTGGACAAAATAGACTTTTAGTCAAACATTATAGCAAGAAACTAAGATCATTGTGATGTAATTACAATGGGATAAATTCATCAAGTATACAATAATTCTAAATACAGAAGCACCTAATATCAGAACACTAAGTATATAAAATAAGTATTAATTGGACTTAAGAAGGAAAAGAACAGTAGCACATTAATAGCAGTGGGCTTTAACATCCACTTTTAATAAAGGATAGATCATCCAGACAATTACTAAAGAAATAAATACTGAACTTAATAACACTATAGGCCAAAAGGAACTAAATAAATATATATGTATATTCCATCCAACAGCAAAATACACATAAGCACATACAGAATATTCCCTAAGATAGTTCACATGTTGAATACAAAATGTCTGAACAAATTTAAGAAGACTGAAATCATGTCAAATATTTTCTATAATGACAATGGTGTAAAATTACAAAGGCAGACCAGAAAATTCTCTAATATATAAAAATTAAACAATATTTCTATTCAACTAATTCAAGAAAAATTTCAGGAAAATTTTAGTTTATTAAGATAAAAATAGAAACAACATACTAGAGCGTGGTGCAATAAAATTAGTTCTAAATGGGAAACTAGAGTAATACATGCTTATGTTAAGGAAAAAGGAGAAAACAATAGATAAGCTAACTTTGTACTTCATGAGTATGTGAAAAGAAGAACAATTTAGCCAAACTTAGAAGAAGAAAGGAAATACTAAGTATTAAATGAGAAATAAATTAAATAAGCTGGAAAAAAGGTAAAAGGAAAATTGATGAAACTAAATATTTTTGTAAAGGTAAACAAAACAGGATAAAATAAATAAGAAGAAATAGAAATTATTAAAATTAAGTCAGAAATTAAAGAGTAGATATTACAACTAATATTACAGAAATATAAAGAATTATTTAAATAAAACTATACAATTTCATGCCAGTCAATTGGATTATCTAGAAAAAACGGATGAATTTCTAGAAACATAGAAGATTGAATCACAAAGAGGCAGAAGTTCTAAAAAGACAGAGTAAGGATATTGTCAGCAACAAAAACTTCCCAAAAAGAAAAAACCCAGGATGAGCTGACTTTATGAGAAAAAGTCTACCAAATATTAAAATAATAATACCATTATAAATAATTCTCAAAAATCTCAACAAAGTTTAAAAGAGGGAATGCTTCTAAATTTATTTAGCAGTCCATAATTGTCTTTGTCAAATAAGGATACTACACACAAAAATTAGAGACTAATATTTCTAGCAATAGTAGACATGAAAGCAAGCCCTCTTTTATCATTAAAAAGAAAATTAATAGTAGATAACAGGTTTAGTCAAGAAGATGAAGAACATAGACATATTGTGACAGGAGTGAAAGAAATTGAAGATGGAAAATAAATGGCATGTTCCCTGTATTCGTGTTTAGAAGAATTGATATTCTAAAAATGTCTATGCTATTCAAAATGATCCACTAATTCTATGAAACCCCTATTTAAATTCCCATAGTATTTTCACAGAAACAGATCAAGCCATCATAAATTTACTGGGTAATCACAAAAGAATTAGATTGACCAGAGCAATATTTTATATTAATTTTTACAATGGTGTCCACTGTATCCCTCCCTGCCCTCACTACCCTTTTAGGAATCTCAATGTGTGGTCAGGGTCCAAGGGCTTGTTTCCATTTGCCACTGACCATTCCCTTACTTTGTTTCTTTCTATTTTACATACGAATGAAATCATCCATCATTTGTCTTATTCTCTCTGACTCTTTTCATTTAACAAGACACTCTCTAGTTTCGTTCAAAATTGTAGCAAGAGGGGACTGGAGCATTAGCACAATGGGTAGGGTGTTTGCCTTGCACGAGGCCGATCTGGGTTCAATTCCCAACATCCCATCCCCCAAGCACCGCCAGGAGTGATTCCTGAGTGTAGAGCCAGGAGTGACACCTGTACACTGCAGGTGTGACCCAAAAAGCAAAAACAAAACAAAACAAAAACCATAAGGTCTCTGCCCTAGAAAAATTAGGAATTTGTCTGTGTTTCAATAAAACTTTATTTAAAAAATTGTAGCAAGAGCTAGGATTTCATCTGTTCATACAGTTGAATAGTATTCCATTGTGTGTATATATCACAGATTCTTTTTTTTTGTAGACAAAGATCACAACCATTGATACAATGCTAGAGTTGAAACTGACTAAATAACAAAGTTCTATCATTAAAATCAAGGAGTATTAAAAAATAAATTTTGATATAACCATATCTCATCACAGGGTTATTGGGCCCTTGTCTAAGAATTTACTAAGCTGTTTGTTGCTAGTGAAGCCTTCTGTGTTACTGCTTTTGTTTGTTGGTTTAGTTGACTTCTGTGTTATCCTCCTAAGGGTGCCCCCAGAGTTTTCAGAAGCTGGAACTGATATTTCCACGATTTTTTGCTGCTTGGCTTGCATCTCCTCAGAGATTGAATTAGGAATTGGTAGAGTAGGGTCAACCAGAGATTCTTTTTTTTTTTTTTTTTTTTGCTTTTTGGGTCACACCCAGCGATGCTCAGGGGTTACTCCTGGCTTTGCACTCAGGAATTACTCCTGGCAGTGCTTGGGGGACCATATGGGATGCCGGGGATCGAACCCGGGTCGGCCGTGTACAAGGCAAACACCCTACCCGCTGTGCTATCGCTCCAGCCCCCCAGAGATTCTTTTTAACTCATCTGTTGGTAGGCATTTAGGTTGTTTCCAGATCATGGGTGTTGTAAATAGTGCTTCAATAAACATGCATATGTCTTAAAAAAAAACATTTTTTTTCTTGAGTGGATGCTTAGGAGTGGAACCACTGGGCATATGGTAGATCTATTTTCAATTTTTATTTATTTTTTTAATGAATCACCATGAGAAACTTTCAAACTTTTGTGATTACATTTTAGTCATACAATGATAGATTACCCATCCCTCCACCAGTGCCCATTCCCCACCACCAAAGTTCCCAGTATCCCTCCCGCCACACCCATCCCATCTCCCGCCCTCTCTATGACCAGCACATTATTTTCAATTTTTTGAGAAGACTCCATTCTGCTTTCTGTAGAGAGTGAATCAGACAACAGTTCCACCAACAGCGAATGAGATTTCTGTTTCCACTACATCCCAAGTAGAACTAGTTGCTTCTGAACTTTTTTGTTTGTTTCTGAACTTTTTAAAAAATATAAACCTTTCTCACTGGTGGGACTGGGTATCTCATTGCTAACACGTAGAACAATCTTGAGAAAGAGTAACAAATCTAAAAATATCATATTTTCTGATCTCACACTATATTGCACAGCCACAGAAAGCAAATAGTGTGATGCCAGCATAGAAATAGACACAGAGAACAACAGACTAGAGAATTCAGAAATGAAGGTAAACTAACTGTATTCCTTTCTTTCTTTTCTCATTCTAATTCTCTCGCTTTTTCTTTCTATCTCTTTTTTTTCCTTCCTGCCTTTCTGTTCAACTAATCTTCAACAAAGGCACCAAGAATACAAAAAAGCAGCTAAGGATAATCACCATGCAAAACATATTTAAACTGGACCTTTGTCTTGTACCACCTTAAATGAACTAAAACATGGATTAATAACTTAAACATAGGACCTAAAACCATAAAACTCATAGAAGAAAATACAAAGTGAAAGTTCCCTGATATTATTCTTGGATTTTTTTTATGACATTAAAAGTAAAATCACTAGGAGAGGAAAAAAATCAACAAGTGAGACTATTTTAAAGTATGATACTTTTATACAGTAAAGTCTGCAACCAAGTGAAAGGAATCATACTAGAGAAAATGTTTCAAAATCATATCTGATAAGAAGTTGATATGCAAACTGCACAAAGAATCTATACAACTCAACAGCTACAAATTAATCATCTGATTTTAAAAATGGTCTTAGGAACAGAGCAGACATTTTTCAAAGAAGACATGTGAATGGTCAAAATGCATAAGAAAGAGTGCTGAACTTCACTAATCATTAGGGAAATGCAAATGAAATCCTCTATGACATATCACCTCCCATAGCCAGAATGAATATTAACAGAAGATAAGGACTAACAAGTGCTTCTAAGGGTTATAAAGGAAAAAGAGAACTTGTACATTATTGATGAAAATTTAAATTGGCACAGTCATTATGGAAAATATACTGGAATGTCCTCAAAAAATTTAGAATGGAACTATTGTATGATCCAGCAACACCATTTCAGATATTTACCTAGAGAAATGCAAACATAATATCAAATGGATGTGTGCATTTTAATGTCCATTCAAATAATCAAGAAATGGAAACAAAGTCTCCATCAATATATAAATCGTTAATCAGAAAGAGTGGTATGTACATACAAGGAAATTCAACCATCAGCATCAAGTAAATTCTGACTTTTGAAGCAAGAATGAACCTATAGGACATTATGCTTAATAAATAAGATGATACAGAGAAACCAATGCTTTATGATACCACATGTCTGTGGAAGCTGAAAAACCTGAACTCGGTAAAACCAGGGGATAGGACCAGCAGGTTACAGGAGATGGAGGGCAGATGAAGTTGGGAAGTACTAGTCAATTCCAGTTATATGTTGGAAAGATGTGGGCACTGAATGTGTAACTTTGTGATTCACTGTCACTGTCACTGTCAACCCATTTCTCTCATCGGTTTGCTTGAGCGGGCACCAGTAACTCCTCCATTGTGAAACTTGTTGTTACTGTTTTTTGCATGTTGAATATGCCACGGGTATCAGGCTCTGCCATGCAGGGTGAGATACTCTCGTAGCTTGCCAGGCTCTCCGAGAGGGGTGGAGGAGTCAAACCCCGGGTCGGCTTCGTGCAAGGCAAAGGCCCTACCGTTGTGCTATCGCTCCAGTCCAACTTAGTGATTATACTTGAAGTTTGCTAAAATAGTAGATCTTAAGTGTTCTCTGCATATGAAAATGGTAATAAATGCTTTAGTTATAAAAAAAATAAGAAAAAAGTTACTATTCTTTTTTTACTATGTCCATCTGTTTGGTTTTATTCATAATGATACTCATGATCAAGTCTAAAATGTCCTTGTTTCTTTTATCATATGCTTGGTCCTAATTGTCTCCCCACCCCCTCACCATGTGACTAGACTCTTCTTGAGAACATGCATCTTGACTTGATGCTTTACTATAGTCTCAGAACTAGAACAAATTTAGCACATAGTATAAAGACTCTCTTTTTTACTATTATCTTTTTTATTTTGAGACTTCCTTGACTACTCAGGGACCACTCTTGACTCTGTGTTCAGACATTACTCCCAGTGGTGCTCAGCAGACCCTTTGGTGCTAGGGATTGAATCCTGGCTTCCTGCATGCAAAGACTGCACTCACGGTGTTCTCTCTATCCAGTACCCAATAAACATTTGATAGATGAGCATTTGTTAGTTAAATGAATGAGTTAGACATTTGAATGAGCTGTCCAAGTCAGAATCCCACCATTTCCTACTCTTTTTAAAAAGAAATATTCAAATGTCTTCCCTTCAAGAAAAGGGGGCAGGGCTTCATCAACTGCTCAGTGAATTTCACAGAGCAGATCACAAGCAGATTATGGATGGTGGTGAGTTTTGATTGATGCATTAAAATAAAGTGGCAATAGTTAGGCTGGCAAATGTCACCAGAAATAGAGATGTTTAGAAGAAAAATGGTAAGGTATGAATTAGAGCATCTAGGGAGAGGCACCTAACATAAGCGGTGTGTGCTGTGATTTTGAATATGTCCATGTGTCCATGTGTATAAAGTGAAAAGATTTTTTGTAGAGCCTGGAAAGGTAAAACTCCCCAAGTATTTAACCTTGAGGTGAATGCTGATACAGAGGGAAATTGTTCCCCAGAATATGAGTCTTTGCTGGGTGTTAATAGTATGTCACCTTTATATCTTCTCCACTTCTTGGTGTTTCATCTCTCCAGACCCTGTTTCCTCTCTGAGCACTGATTTTGTTATTCAGGAGTTGCTAAGAAGAGTCACAAAAGTTGACCTTTGCACTTACAATAGAGAGGTTAACTTCCTGAATCTTTGTGTGATGTGTAAACTGCAAATAATCATTGTCATCACAAATACTGTATGGCCCCATTTTCTTGACATGAAATAGACAGCTAACTGAATGCCAGCAGGAATTTAAATCTCTGCCTGAGACCAGTAACAGTTCTTATTAGTGAGAACTGCCTCTCCAAAAGGTGGCAGGGAGAGAAAAACATGGTATGAACAACTGTCCCTGACCTCTATTCTCCACCAGAGCCAAAACTTCATTCCAGTTCCCAGAACAGAAGTCTGGTGTCAGGTATCTTATCCTGTACCTGACTACAGGAGTCTACAATAAGCAGAAAATACTGGATTCAGAAGCAGGGCCATTTAATTCAGCCAAAGAGAGATTCATTCTTAAATGAATATTTTTTTATCAAAATTAATTTTAGTCTTCTGTACATTTGAGTATGTATATAATAAAGACACAAAATATGCATAAAATCAGGAAAGGAGGTAGTTGCATGCCAGCAATCTTCTGAGAGTCCAGAATTTCTCCTTAGGAGCTGCTTTTCTTGACAACAGTTGCTGACCTTAGCTGTGTATGTCACCCTTTTCCAAAAAGCACCTAAAGGGAACAAATGTATGCAGTTAGATTGGATATATTGTGAGGGGCAGAATGATTTGAATTTAAATTCAAGATCTGTAATTACTCTGCATTGAAAGAAGAACAAAGATTTCTTCCATGTATTGGGGTTATTTTAATCTAACTAGAAAAAGCTAAATATTTAATTCTTCTTTCCTTTTGATTTTTGTGGAGTAGGTATATGGGCCTCAAAGTGAGATAAACACCAGGAGTTAGTTCTAAAATGATTCCAGCAAAGGTCAAAGTGAAAAGATATTGTTGGGCTGAGAATGCAGACCAGCATGCCGTAGCCATCATAGTCGTCAGCGTGGACTTTCCCAACCCCTTCTCAATCGCAGATGAAAAGAGGATGCAATTCACTTACGATTAAATTGATGGAAAATAGCAAAGCTATACAGATTTGTTCAAGATTAAACACACTGGAAAGAAATAGCTATAATCTGGAAATTGTAACAGTGGAAAGAAGCAGAATGGCAGTTAGAGTGGAATTTGGAAGGAAAATGTGATCGTATAAATTGAAGGTCCATGTACAATACTAAGGAAAACACAGGGAGACTCTTCTGAAGAACATAGTCCCCTTTTAGTGAGCCAGTGGAACACCTTGCTCATCTTGCTTACCCAAGTGATCTGCTTTGTAAGACAAGTAAAGGATAAATAGAGCAGCTGCACCGCTCGCCATCAGCTCTGAGTTAGTGAGAGTTTGATCTCTTGAGTCATCTCGCCTCCCAAAGAAACTCCAGAGCAGGAAGGAAGCAATCAGCAATGACACAAACACACCAGGAAATGAGAAGGGACTCTTGCCCAGGTGGAAAACTGGATCTGTTCTCGCCAGGTGATATTTGAGAAATACAAAGACAGTTCTCACGACGTGAAAAGGATGTGTGGACATTTTTGTTTAGTAGACAGGGATGAGTTAGGATAGATCATGAGTACAAATGGAGTTCTAAGACAAAGAACCCCAAACTAAGAGAATCCCATGACTGGCTCAGATTATCTAAAAGAATGAATACTGAGGAAAAGTGTAAGAGGAAAATAACTTCAATTGAATACCTAGAATCTTAAGCATATGATCTCATTTGCTCCTGACTGAAATTGCACGATGTAATATGATTTGGATCTACTTTTTATACAAGGAACAATAAGGTCCAGATTGATTGGAATAGTAAATTTGAATTGACAACTTACCCTGGACCATGAGATGCCCTGATATTTGGTAAGACATTACTCTGAGTGCTTCTGTGAAGATGTTTTTGGCTGAAAATAATATCTAAACTAGTGGACAGAGTAAAGGAGATCGCTTTAATGCGGCTGGACTTCATCTAATTAGTTGAAGACTCAGATGGAAAGGAAAGGCGAATGCTCCTCTGATTGAGAGAAATCCTCCCGCCTGACTCTTACCTACGATTTAGGCTTTTTCCCTGAAACATTGACTCTGGCTGAGTATTAAGCTTTCAGCCTTACAATCTGAGGTCCCCCATTGGCTCTCCTGTTTCTCTAGCTTACCAACGATCCTTTCAAACCCTGGCACGTAGTGTCCACAGATACATGAGCAAATTCCTATAAGAAATAAAGTAAATATAGCTAGGCACGGACTAGAGCGATAGCACAGTGGGTAGGGCGTTTGCCTTGCACGTGTTCGATACAGATTCAATTCCTCCATCTCTCTTGGAGAGCCCGGCAAGCTACCGAGAGTATCCCGCCCGCATGGCATAGCCTGGCAAGCTACCTGTGGCATATTGGATAGCCAAAAACAGTAACAACAAGTCTCATGATGGAGACGTTATTGATGCCCAGTCGAGCAAATCGATGAACAACAGGACAACAGTGCTACAGTGCTACAGCTAGGCGCATTAAGAAAGATACTTAAGACCTATTGGTTTCTCTGAGAAACCCAGGCGAACACAGATTACATGCCCAGGGTGACATAGGTGACAGGCCCGGGGTTACATAAGTAGTGAGTGATGGGGTCAGAATTCTCACCAGGCCTGTCTGGTTCACATTGAACCCATGTTGAAATGTAAATAGGTGGTAATAGATATCCAGCCGAGAGCAATTCAGAGGTTGTGCGATTCTATGCTCTTACATGAAGCAAAGGTAGGAATCCATGAGCACATCAAGATCTAATGAATAAACAAGAACACTGGAGGAGGCTGAAGTATACAGCAACTTCCCCCACTTCCCCAGGGTTCCCCCTCTCTTACATGAGATCACAAACAGTACTCTTAAGCCCCCTTCTGAAGTCCTCCAAACAGCAGAATTTACACACAGCCAATGTCTTCAGAAACCCTGCTGGGTAGAAATTTTCTCATTTTGCATAAAGTTCATGCAGTTGGAAAATGGTCGAGACAAGATTCAAATTCTGATTTCTCAGGCTCATGTCCTGCCCATGGAGACTGTCCTACAGTTTCTAGGGCCTGTTCCTACTCCCAGCATCAGCCCATGGGGCCTCAGGGGCCACCAGGCCACAACCCTACTGATTCTCTTTGCAGTATACGAATATGTATTATATACCTTTTAAGTCGAATTCTGGATTAAATGAAGACTTATTAACTAAGTAATAGGTAGGTACATGTCTGCAGAAAAAAAAAAGAGAGAAAGAAAAAAAAAACAAGACTGTGAAGAAATTATATTAAAGTTGAGACGTTCACAGCCACTCATGTTAACACAGGTGCCTGCTAATAATAACTCTGTTCATGTGAGCTATGAAACTCTAGGTTCTAGAAAATAAGACAAACGTATCCAATTAGAATTACTGAGCCTTAATAATCACGAAAGCACCATTGTCATGAAGTCAGTGAGTCAATAATGTGAGGCTCTCTTTTGGATTTGCTGTGAATTTTATAAGAAATTAAGGGGGGATGCAATGTGTTTTTTTTATGGAAAATAGAAAATAAATATAATAAAATATGTTTTATGTCTATCTTATTGCACAGAATCCATGATGATATCAACTGTGAGATTCAATATTATTTTGTGTACTATAAATTAAGAAAAAATGCTGACAAGTATAATGAGACACATTCTAATTTCAGAAAATATTAACATCAAAACCAGTGCCTCTTATAATTAAGTAAATATCACACACAGCAGAGATAAGGAGGAGACGAGAGAGAGTGGAAGGGAGAGAAAGACAGACTTACTAATCCTCTCCTTCAAATCCAAGAGAACAAATATTTAGAAATACAGTCTCTGAATTTGAACTCAGTCAAACTCTGATTTTTACCTATCAACATCAGAGTCACTTTGACATAATTCTTACACTTTAGGAATATAGGAACCATTATTTTCCATGGGAGAAAAATTTTGATTTTTAGTGAAAAATTAAGAGTTACAAACACAAGTCTGTCCAAAGCGCCCATTTCTTTGTGTTTATGAGACTCAGATAACGAGAAAAATGAAGGAAAAAAACAAGCTGTGTATTTCTTTTGCTCATTTTCTCTTTGTTTTTCATCATAGTCAACACATAGTTTGAAAGAGAAATTCTCCATCCATTCAAAAAAATGTTTTTTCCACTTCAGAAAATGTCTCTTATAGGTCATTCTTGTTCACCACCATCATTCTAATCTTTCATCATAGAACTGAGAGTCTGAAAATGTCAACATTATATGTCAAGAATTTCAAAGGGATAGATTTCTACAGTTTGACACTGTGGCTCTGAGATAGTGAACTGGCTTTGTGAGGAAACTTGCTCTCTTCTAACCCCGCTGCTATAAACATTCTAACTCAGAAGCCTTGAGTTGTCTTCTGGGAATAGGAGCCACTTTTCTTCACTCAAAGCTCCTTTCTGAGGCCTGGGAAGTACCTTCTAGTCAAGTCTGCTCTTTGCTTCTGTAAGCATTTTAACAAGAAAATGTTGGAAGGTTGTTTGCCTAATTTAAACGGAAGAAAAGGAAAATAAATGCCCCTTGTATATTCAGAAAACATGGTCTTGAAAGTTTTTCTTTAAGACTGTTAATTAAAACCCTGGAAGAGGTATTTCCCAATGGGAAGATATTTACCCGGGTCTGCAGGGACCACTGTGTTCTTTTCAGATCATCAGCTTAACTTTCTGATTGGCAGGATCAACTGGCTGGTGTGAACCGAGATTTTCTCTCAACATCTTGGGGCATCCTGGGCCAGTGGTTCACAGCATATTATTTTGATTATTCCACGGCAGCTAGTAGATGATGTCCCATGAAGGACAGATTCTTCTCCAGGAATATTCATTTAGCAAATCACTTATTGAGCACCTGTTATTTGCCAAGCACTAGGCACTGGGGAAAGTCAGCACAGAAAAACAAAAGTTTTTACCTGCATGAAGCTTATTCTAGTGAGAAGAAACAGAAAAGAAGCAAATTAACAAATAAAGACACTATATGACAGATAGTGAGAGGTGTTATGGAACAAAGAATTCTGAGTAAAGGTTAGGAGAGCAACTTACTATTGTATTACTATTATATTTTATTATATAGCAATTATCTTACTAGAAGGATTCTGAACAGAGATCTAAGGGAAATGATGTCATGCAGAGGAAGAATATTCCAGAGGACACAGGAAATGCTAAGACCCTGTCATAATTTTATGAATTAAGCAGAAAGTAGCACTGTAGCAGTGTCATCCCATTGTTCAAGCAGGCACCAGTAATGTCTCCTTTGTGAGACTTGTTGTTACTGTTTTTGGCATATCGAATATGCCATGGGTAGCTTGCCAAGCTCTGCCAGGCGGGCGGGAAACTCTCAGTAGTTTGCCGGGTTCTCCAACAGGGATGGAGGAATCGAACCCGAATTGGCCGCGTACAAGGCAAACGCCTTACCCGCTGTGCTATCGCTCCAGCGGTATAAGAGCTGATAAGAGTAAAGGGTTTGGATACAGTTGAACTTCTTGACAATCAAAGATTTGGACATGAAAGTTACTAAAACTGTCTTTTTACAAGGTAAAGTGAATTTGTATGTATATATATGTTGAATTTTATTTACTAGAATCACTTGTATCACTTGTTGTCCATTTGATCTTTGATTTGCTCGAGCAGGCGCCAGCAACATCTCCATTTGTCCCTGTCGTGTGCTAGTGCAGCCCAATGATATCTGTTTGCTCCAGGAACAAGAAGAGCCTCAAATCATTCATTCAGGGATTTGACGAAGAAATCTGACCATCTAGTTGGTGGGCGGCCAACGCGGTTTTCTGAAGTCCTGTGAAATCCAGTTGGTAGCAGCTCTAGTCCAGCGGTCGTCTCTGAATCGCATTACATGATGGGCCCATCTGACTTTTGATGCCTTGGCAAACTCGACAGCATCCCTGATTCTTGACCGTCGATGAAGGTCAGAACTCCGGATTTAATAGAATAGACCCTGTTATTTTAAGTCCAGTAGACCTTGTTATTTTAAGTTCACGACTCCAGCAGTAATGCTAATGTATCAAATTAAAATGTACTGTTAATTTTTAAAAATTTTTTAACGAATCACTGGAAGATACAGTTACATACTTACAAACTTTTGTGCTTACATTTCAGTCATACAATGATCAGTATCCATCCCTCAACCAGTGCCCATTCTCCACCACCTATGTTCCCAGTATCCCTCCCTCCTCCCCCGCCCCCATCTCCCCCTGCCTCTGTGGCAGGCACATTCCCTTTTATTCTCTCTCTCCTTTTGGGTGTTATGGTTTGCAATACGGATACTAAGTGGTCATCATGTTTGGTTCGTAGTGTACTTTCAGCACACATCTCCCATCCTGAGCGAGCCCTTGTACTATTAATTTTTTAAAAGCTTGTTCTTTCTAGTCTACAGAGATCTTTAGCATGTACATCTAAGTGAAATATTGGAGAGTTCACCTGTATCATCAATTCTTTGATATAGTCATGTTAACTGTTGTATTTTTACAAACATATGTTTATAAAAAGTGTTGGAAAACTTGAGCTTGTGAGCCAAATCTGGTCGACCATCTGTTTTTGTATAGCCTGCTTGAAAGTGGCTTTTAAGTTTGTTAATGATTAGGGGAAAAAAATCAGAGAAATAATACGATTTCATGACATGTAGCACTGGAGTGAAATTTAACTTTCAGTGTTCATAAATAAAATTGAATTGGGAAAGAGCCACATCCATTCATTTCCCTATTGACTATACCTGCTTGGTGCTACTTAGAATTGAGTAATCGTGACAGAGACTGGCAAGGCTGGCAAATATATTAACTATCTGATTCGTCATAGAGAAGTTGCTGACCCTAAGATAATAGCATCCTCTTACTCTTTTACACATGTAGATGCAGTTGTGACTTTTATAATTATCTTTATTCAGATAGAATTATCTACAATCCAAAAAAGTACCTACTTTACATATACAATTAGACAAATGTCACAATCATATAACTATCATCAGAGTATATATAGAACATTTCCATGATTCCAAACAGGATCCTTTGAGGTCAGTCTCCTCCAAACCCACCTACCTTTGCCAATTTTATAAAATATCAATTAACCGTATAGTTACCAATACATTTTTGGACTCTCCATCTGTACCTTGGATCTACATATCTAGTTCATGCTAACAACACACTGCATTATTGTTACTTATTAACAGGTCATGAATCAAGTAGTATAAATTCTCCAACTTCATTCTTTTTCATAAAATTGTCTAGTATTGGTGCTGTGTTTCCTTATACATTTTAGAATCAACCTGTCAATTTCTATTTTGTAAATGCCCGTTGTGGGGCTGGAATAATAGTACAGCAGGTAGGATGTTTGCCTGGCATGCTGCCAATCTGAGTTCCATCTCCAGCATCCCATATGGTCCCAAAGCACTGCCAGAAGTAATTCCTGAGTGTAGAGCCAGGAGTAACCCCTGGGCATCACAAGGTGTGTCCTCAAATAAATAAATTAATTTAATTAAATGCCTGCTGGGTTTTTATTAGAAAGTGCTGAATCTATTGATCAAGTCAGAGAGATATTTAACATCTTAACAAATTTCACTCTTCCAACCATTAATCTCATGTATCCCTCCTTTTGTTTAGGTTTTATAATTTTCAGGATCTAGGTTTTTCACATATTTTGTTAAACTCATCCCTCAAATGTCCATATTTTAATGCTGTTTCATTTGTTCTGTTTTTAATTTATAATGTATTCACTGTATTTAGAAATACATTTGAAAGCTATATATTGCTTTATTTGTCCTGCAATCTTAGTAAACTTAGTTATTAGCTCTAATTGGGGCTTAGGGGATCGCTTTCTTTAAAAAATATTAATTTGGAGCTATAGAGATAGTAAAGCAGGTAGAGCAGTTGCCTTGCATACAGCTGACCCAGGTTTGAGCTCTAGCTCTACCTATGGTCCTCTTGTGTAATGGTCCGGGCTGGGATAATAGATTACACTGTTCATGAGAAGTGATTGTTATAGACATTTTACACTCAGTCTTAAAAAAAAAAAAAAGAGTGGAACTGGCTTGATGCACACCAGCACAAAACAAGAGCATAAAAAGAGTCCCTTTGTTTTGTCTATGTCCTCTCTCACCTCTACTTCATGTGCATCGTATCTCCATCACATTTTATTCCCATGATGTCCACAAGAGCTCCAGACTCACCTTGCAAACTGCTTCTCAACAGTGGGAAATTTTGCTCTCTCCTTCCCCAGGAGACATTTGGCAAAGTCAGGGGACTTTTGGGGTTGCCACAAACCGGAGGTGGGGGAATAACTAAAAGCAACCAATAGGTTGAACCCAGGGTTGCTATTAAATATCTCACAGTGCACAGGACAAGTCCTGACAACAAAGAATTACTAGAGCTTAAATGTCAATGTTGTCACAAGTGAGAAATGGTTCTGTGGAAAAGGAATCGCCTACCTAACAACTTTAACTCGGTTCACAGGATTGATTCTCTTTGGACCAATTTGTGTCACATGCTCCTCTCTGGACCAATCATCGGTGCCAAGGCATTTTATTCAATTCATTGGCCAGATTTGGGCTGAGTGTTAACTGGTAAGGCTGAGGCTGATATGTCGAAACTCTCTGTTTCATCAACTGTTAACATGGCAGGAGACTGCTCACCAAAATTTAAACTCATGTCTGACAACAGAGGAAGGGGTAAAAGAGATCAGGACGGCGAGAAACGCCAATGTTGCAGAGGGAAGGTAAGGGAACTGGTGGGAATAGGGGTCAGGTGTGTAGGGCTCAGGCCCTAATAGAGCAGTGAAATAGCAAACCAGCCATTAGAGGAAGTCAGGCTTTGGGTCCACACCGAAAAGGGAAGCCGAGGGGTGCTCCGATTTCCCGGTGTACACTGAGAAGGATCAGCTGTTGCGCCCATTCACATATGGTGTTTGTTCTCAGTCTCACTGCTCCATGTTGCAACAGGAAAAGAAGAAAAGTGACAGGCTCTTTGTGACTTCAATCAAAGCCTGGAAGAGACTGAAGAAGCTCTGAGAAGACTTCGGTGATTTGGGGAAAGCTGGATCCTTGGCCCCATCTATGGTCCCCAGACACCACCTATAGTCCCCCCAGGAACCCCTCTGGGGTTACTCCTGAGCACAGAGCCAGGAATTGCTCCTGAGCACCAATGTGTGTGGCCTACTTCCACCCACCAACCCTAAAGATGGAGAAAAAAGTGTGGATACAGAAGGAGTCACAGGCCCATTCCAAGGACATTAAAATATTTCTTGCTCTTGCTCTAATGAAGAGCATTTTCACGAATATATTTGACTAAAATAGTTATTATTCAGATAATTTTTAGAGCTAGTGATATTGTGACACTGGATGATTATGTTCACACTTTTCTGCTATCGGGAAAAAAAGAGGCATATTATATTTTCTGGCGGACTGGATGTAAATACTATACTTAAGTGGTCACTCCATAGTTGGTTATAGTTATCATCTCTCCTTCAATATTTCCAACAAAAGTCATTCTTGGGCAGTGGGGCAGGTGGAGTGAGTGGAGGGAAGTTGGGGTGGGGGGACTCTGATCAAAGGCCTGGAAGGTAATAATATCACCTCCATTCAACTGTTCTTGTAAAAGTTAAACCATCCCAAAACAATTGTAAAGAAGTGTTGCAAAACAGAAGGGGGGGACAGAGAGGGAGTGAAGTTCTTGAGTTCTGGGGAGAAAATGATTTTCTTCTTTTGTCTTCAACAGTTGAACAACTCTACAACTTTGGGACCCATATAGATGAGAAACATTGCAGAAATGGAAGAGTAACACCAATTCATAATGAATATTTTCCACTGAAAAGGCATTGAAGGACAAACCTCTTTAAGTAATGAAGATTTTGATTTCCATACTGGTAAAATAGGCTTTTGCCACTATTCATTTGCTCTCTGGTTTCCAAGGGGATTGGGTTTATGAATAAGGGAGCAGTTTGGAATCAATTTACGAGGTGCACACGAGGACACAGCAAGGTGGGTACTGCCCAAGATGATTATTGCACAAAAGAAACCAAAGAAACCGCAAAAGCAATTTTCCACTTAGCTTTCTCTGCATTGAAGAATCAATGGCTCTGGGAACATTTGAAGAGTTAAAATAGGGTAAGTAGATTATGTAGAGAAGTTTTTGAAAAGTATTCATTAGCAAGCCCCGGAAATCTGGACACATCACTGTCTGACTGCCACTTTAGGTTCTACGGGCTTTGTTTGCACACTTTTAAAAAAATTCTACATTATTAGCGTTCACTATTTTCGAACTCTACCTACCCCTCCCACCGATCAGGTTTTGAAAATAAGGGTCAGGAATGCATTGTCAACAGAAGGGACTTTAGGAGAGAAAATCATATTGTTCTTTGACCGTTTTGGGGGACCTTTTCTTGGACTCTGTTTGCTCTTTTCTTTGACTTCTCCCTTTCCCCCTCCCTCTGCTTCCCCCATCAACCCACCAGAGCTATTTGGGTTTTCTCTTTTTCTTAAAAAAAAAAAAAGAAAAGAAAGAAAGAAACCCAATATTACATGAAAAACATACACCACAAAAGATGTGACAGACGTTATTATTATTATTATTTTTTAGGCAATTCTCCTCTTTAGTACAGGGGCAGACATGACTCTAGTTTTCACCAGTACTTGGCTGTGGAAGAGAACAGCTTTGCTCAGAGCGATGTGCCCTGATGGCCATCATCCTGCTGACCGTCTGCACATCCCAGCGGGCGTCAAGGCAGTCCGCTGAGAAGAGAGAACCAAGTCTGTGTCTAGCTTAGTATTCCACACTTTGCTGGGATCTTTGAAGAGGGAGGGTCTCATAGCAAGGGACAAAAACTTATCCTGGGTTCAGAGGAAGTGGGGATGGGGGTTTATGGATGGGATCAAATTTGGTCTCTGGACAAATACATTCAAAGAATCTAATCATGGTGAGACTAACCCCATCTCTGTCTCGGCTGCTCTTCCTCCACGCGGCTGTTTCTCAGAGCAGATTTCTCCACAGGGCTGGGGAACTGGCTGCCCAAATCTCCAGGCCTCGTGTGTCCTTCATCACTCTTATATCTCCTTCTCAAGTCTAAAACTGCAGGCTGCTGTCACCTTCTGCAGCCCAAGGAGTGGGTGAGCATGTCGCAGGGACACCCCGAGGCGGGTGTCTGGAGAGATGGAGTGCTCCCAAAGCCACATCTTGAAGAGCTCTCATCTGTCAGGTATCAAACATACCACCTCGTATGAAAGTGGTAAGATATTCTTTCCCATCTCATTTATTCATGCATGCGTATATGGGGTGCTCCTAGCAGTGCTCAGGAAGTGACAGGGTGCCCAGGACTGATCCGGGATCAGCTGTGTGCAAGGTCTTCACCATTCTGAAAGCATGATGCCTGCCATGTCCTATTTTGTGAGCCATACTTCAGCGTTACATAGAGTGTAGGCTCATCTTACAATCCATAGTATCTTAGACTCTGAAAGAGGACATGTGTGAGGCAGGGAAAGGTCAGAAGGAGAGTAATACTGGTGGCAGATCAAAGGACCCGCAGGTGCTGCCTGCTTGGATCAAGGGGAAAAGATGGAGGATGGAGCCGTCAGTACTGAGGGAGGGATAGAGAGGGGAGCGCTACACTGTCCTGTCATGTTCTTGGAGACAAAAACCCTGAGCTTCTGTCAGGGACGCAGGCAAGTTGCCTGAGGGAAATTGCTCAACTCCTGGAGCTTTTGTTTCCAGCTTAGGAACTGACAATTTCGGGAGCTGGCCTGCTAAGGGCTGACAAGCAGCTGAGTGTAGGTCCCAAGCCTACCCCTTTACAGGAGCCACGGCTCATCTGGGAGCTGGCAACGTTTTTTGTCAATAGCCAAGGGCAGTTCAGGAGCAAGGCTAGGTCTGCGCTAAGTATTCCTTGCCACTGGCCTCTGTGAGGTACCGGAGGAGTCGCTGGTAATACTTTGTCTCTTCATCTCTATCCCAATTGCTTAGAAAATAGCAGAGGGGCACTGCAGAAGCTCCCACCCAAATGACTTTGCAGGGCCTCCTGCTGTGCTCTCCAAATCTGTTTTTGAGATTTAGCTGCTTTCAGAATTAACTAGAAGGGGGCAGAGGGAAAAGAAATGCAAAATAGCAGCATCATGGTGCAACCAATTAAGTTCGGCTTCCACAATGGCAAAACACCCTGGGTGCATATTAACCAGGCAATTGATTGCAGTGACTTGTCTGGAAGTGTTGTTTGTGCTTTTGTTTCTCAAAGCATTTCCAGATCCACTCTCCTTTGCAGTCTTTTCTGGAGAAATCCTTATTTTGCCTCCAAGGCCTGTTGACTGAGCATAATCTGGTTGGGGAGGCCAACAGTTCATATATCCCCTGGGCTAATGAGAGGGGGATCAGCTGGGGGCTCCCCCAAATACATTCTGGGGGCATTGGGTCAGCATGTTGATGAGACAAGGTATTAGGTCAGATGAACTGCGCTTGAGTGGTTATTCCGGCCCCAGGCTGCCTAGCTCCAACCAGACCCATGCAATGATTCCCAGGGAGTGGGTATCACAAGGTCACCTTGCCGTGTCACAGTGGGGACATGGGGCGCATCTGTCCTGTCAGCACAAGCCTGGAGGAGAAAGGGATTCATCATCCTTCCTCCAGGAGGATGGTGAATAACCGGGCTGTCAAGGCTCGGCTGTGATTAGAGACCCATGTGCCAGGACTCCCTTTAGCTCTGTGACTGACGGGCCGTGATCACCCACACTGCCTGCTGAAGTCAAGTGCCTCTGAGTCAGTGACACATGACTCACCCAATAGATAAGAGATTTGACACCCCAGCCCTGCGTGCCATGTTCCCATTTTTATACCCCCCCACCCCCGCCCCACCGCCTCCCAGGCCCCATCTTCAGGGATATCACTCATTCCATCAGTCATTAATTCATGAGGTGACTGCCCTGTGTGCAGCCCTCTCCTCTTCTGGGGAGAGAATAATGAGCCGAGCAAATTCAAACCCAAACAGAAATCAGCTCCCGTTCTTCTTCTTCTTCTTTTTTTTTTTTTTTTTTTTTGCTTTTTGGGTCACACCCGGTGATGCACAGGGATTACTCCTGGTTCTTCACTCAGGAATTACTCCTGGCGGTGCTCAGGGGACCATATGGGATGCTGGGATTCAAACCCGGGTCGGCTACATGCAAGGCAAATGCCCTACCCGCTGTGCTATCGCTCCAGCCCCTCAGCTCCCGTTCTTGGTGAAGCTCGCATTCTCATGGCTCTGCCAACCCAGCACCCCTGCCCATGGTGCCAGAACTTTGGTGCTCCTGCGACATCAGGCCTGCACCATCAACACACAGAGGCCACATGGACCCAAGGTTGGTTTGTGGCTGTGACTGGTGTTAAAAAGCCTGTGGCTATTTCTACCGCTGGTCTAAAAGGCGTTGCCAACCTCCTCTGCCGCCATGCTGGGTCAGGCTGCTGGGAATGAAGCCGACACTGGAGAAAGCAAAGCTGAAAGATGAAAAGAGGCTGAGAAAAGTTCTAACATGCTCTCTATACCTGTTGACCAACGATTTCCACTTCCTGCTCGGGCAGTTTGAGTGGAATGTTTTGTTCTGGGCAACCCAAAGATGCCTGACCTGGTTTCTGGAGTGCTGGATGACATCAGAATTTAGAGATTGTCTGCAGAGGACAGACTATATCTCAGTTTATAGTCTACCCAGTAATTATTTTACTTCGGTCTGTTTTGTTCTAAGAACTGCTCCCGGTGTTGATAGAGATTTATCCATGGACACACTCCGAGTGCAGCATCATAAAAGATGGTCAGAGTTTTGCAGAGCCCTTACTCGCCATGTTTAGTGCATCTTCACATTAGGTAATCATCAGGAATGCATCTAGAGTCTTAAACACAGGATAGATTGCGGAGAAAGAGCTGGAGGCTGAGGCTCTCGTAGGGGTTTGTACCCAGGGGTACCTCACATTCAAGGCTTGTGTGCTGCTGTTGAGTCAAATCCCTGCCCAACCAGGGTAGTTTCAAGTACCACCTGTATCAGTTGGAAAGAAGGCACAGTAGCCTTACTAAAAGTGTTTAGAGAGTGTACATGCTTTCTCAAGACCCAACGGAAGCCTGCCTTTTATTTTAGAGATCTAAACTATTTTTTCTTTCTGAAATCTAGCATCTCTCCATATTTGAAAAAAAAGGATTATCTTTATCTTGCTTGGGTTTTGAAAAATTGTTCTCTGAGGGTTTCAATCCCACCAATAAATGAATAAATTCTAGGCCAAGACTGGAATTATTCAGTGGCCTCCTTTAAAAGGAGTGACCAGATGGCTGTGGGAAGGACAGAAGGAAGGTGGACTGAAGGAGAAAAAGAATGCTCTAGTTTCATTCTGATTTAATTATTAGATCAAAGTTAAACACCCACATTCTTGAATATTTTCATTATATATTTAGCACAGCGGGTAGGGCGTTTGCCTTGCACGTGGCCAACACAGGTTCGATTCCTCCACTCTTCTTGGAGAGCCCGGCAAGCTACTGAGAGTATCTTGCCTGCACGGCAGAGCCTGGCAAGCTACCCGTGGTATATTCGATATGCCAAAAACAGTAACAACAAGTCTCACAATGGAGATGTTACTGGTGCCCACTCGAGCAAATCAATGAGCAATGGGATGACAGTGATACAGTGATTTAAAGTCTAAAAATGGTGCTTTAAGAATCAATGTAGCATGTGAAAGCCTTTGTGCATACAGGTAAAGTTGCTTTTTCTAGTGTTGAAATATAATAACAAGACCTAATCATCTTTAACTTGAATCAAATCATCATTTTCAACCTTTTTTTTAATTTAAAGAAGGTGAAGTTAGAGACTTAAAAACTTTTAAATTGGCTCCAACCGATCCAGTAATTTAATTTACCAGTTTGTTGGGATTTTACAGTTAAAATTATATTTGTATATGTAACTGTTAACTAATATGTAAATCGTAATAAATATATTTACAATTATTAAATGCTATATCATAAAAAATAAGTTAAGTATTGGTTTTCTGGGACTCTGCTCACATCTACACACTTTCTCTCAGAGATAACCAACCCCTTTGTGCCCAGGCAATCCTGGGCCAACTCCACCCCTACCCCTCCACCCCTCCCCACCTCTCAAAAACAATCTCTTCCTTTAGCTTGTAGGCCTAAAGGAGCCAGTCCCTCTGACTAGGATTTGGGTCCCCACTCCTTTTGTGGAAAGGTGCAATAGTATAGGGGAGCTGTTCCACTTTGGAAGCTTCTGGAAGCTTTGTGGCTGGGGGTCAATCCTGCGTCCCAATCTGCAACGCAGCCCCCTGGAATGGGGCTAAGAACCTACCCTCATGGGCCATCCATGTGGGGACCACACCCCCAAACAAAGCCAACATCTTCTGCTCTATCATTTCTTCTTCTTCCATCAAAAATTCATCAGGTTGGATAAACTGACAGAACTACAGATAACACATGAGTGGTAAACAAACAAACAAAACAAAAAAAATGAGGGTGAGGAATAGAATTAAGCCAGGGCAGACCAGTTATTAATGTATACAAGGGATTTTAGGTTTGACTCAAATTACCAAACTTCTGGACCAGGTGCATAAGTGCCGGTGAGCGGCCTCCATGCTGAGTGCAGGTCCTGCCCAGGGTATTGACATTTTACATAGAGCCATCTCTTGGTGCTAACAGATGTTTTTTCATCCCAAATGTTCAGCTGGGGTGGGGGAAATACTTTGCAGATATCAATGGGTTTATTTACACATAGCACCCACCTGCTCCTTGAGAGGCTAGACCAGTTCAAGTGGAGAAAGTCCCGGTGCTATCTGCTGTGCATTTAATCTCTCCCCTTTCGGGCAGCCACGTCTCAACCACCGGTTCCCCACAAGGCCATCCTGCGCAAGGTCGGACCCCGAGGGTCCTGGTATTGATGGTCCAATTCTTCCTTCTCAGATTTTAAAATTCTATTTGATTCAGGATGGGGTGGGGAGCAGTGAGGGGCACACAAGGAAGTGCTCAGGAGCTACACCTGGCTCTGTGCTCAGGAATCACTCCTGGTGGTACTCGGAGGGCTGCCAGAGATGGAATCAGGATCCACCACACACAGAGTAGGAACCTTATTCTTCCTCTACCTCTCTGGCCATATGTCAGTTTCTTTTATTGCTCAGATGAAATAATGACCAAGGTTCTTTTCACTCCAGTGCAGTGTCTGGGGCTTTGAGGCACAAAAATCAAAGTGAGGATTCTGGGACAGATGAGGAGGAGCTGGTGATGACTGTGAGTGGGGATATTGTTGGGAGTGCCCAAGGCCTGAACCCAGAAGACTGGGCCACTGGGCAAAGGCACACAGACGCAAAGCTCTCCTTCCTGGCTCAGTCCAAGTAACGCATTGGCTGGGCTTTGGGATGTCTCGCCTCTGCCTGGCGCTCCAAACTCTCCAGGGATAGCATGGAACAGAGTGTTTAAGAACCATCACTCCAGTACATTAACTCCTTAACTTCTGTATAAATTAGCTTCAGTGCTTGCTGCTTGCCTGTCCGAATCCTGCTACTCTCGGATCCACAAGGCCTTCTGAATCCGCATCCAGTCTTGACTCTACTTCCTGTTTCTGACATCATGTCTTCTGCCAAGAATCTCCACTGAGAGCTGCAAGTCTCTTCCATCTCACAGCTTACGGATGTGAAGTCTGGGGTCCGCTCTCTCGGGAATGGCCCAGGAATATAATCTTTGACACCTTTTTCTTTTGCATTCTATCTCCATTCTGGCCCTCCACAGATCTGGTTAGGCAGCACCTACGTGTGTTGTGACCACTCACTGGGATCCTAGGAGTACGGGGGTGGCCTTGATGGAGTGTCTGGCCTCAGTGAGCCTGGTTCAAGTTGTGGGAAATGGTTTTTCCCTCTGCCGTCGTTCCCTGAGCCATGCCCCTCTTGTCCCTGAGTTATTAGATTGCACACCTTGGTGTGCAATGGGGCTCTGCTGTATTTTGAATCCTATCACATCCCTTGTCAGACGCCCACAGTGGTTCATTATAGTGTTGCAAATCCAATTAGGGCCTCAGATAACATGGCCTCGGAGATTCCCTCAGCAGGCGCCTCTCTCACATTTGATGCCTCTAAGTGAGCCCCATGCCAGACACGTGTTCTCTCTTACCCAGGCAACCTGCACTCTGGGCTCCCCATTCCCCTGACACGCCACACATGTCCCCCATCTGGAGCTCCTCTCCCCCTTAGTCAGACAGCAGAATTCTCCTGGTGGGTCTCTCTGTGCCATCTGGCGCCAGGTGTTGGAGAGATTCAAACATCCCTTGGGCGTATGCATAGTCCTTACAGAGTTGTCTGCTGTTTGCTTGACACAGTTGGGAATTTTGGCTCTTATTTTGGCATGTATGTGTGTGTGAGTTTGTGTGTGTGTGTGTGTGTGTGTTATGCACATGTACATCTTGTCTAATCTTCTAGACTATACTTTTCCCTAAGGCAAGGTTACTTGTCTTATTTCTAACTCCCCTTGCCTGTAATTATAGTAATAATTATGTTAATATTTTGCTTTATTTTGCTTCATTGTTTACTAACAGCTATCATTAATAGTACAATACCTCCCAATGACATTTTGAGATGGGAAGAGAACCTTGGAAGTTAAGACTAGAAGCTCTGGATTGGCCAGATTAAAGCTGAGTAAGTCCTGATTAAGTCCTGATAGAGACCTAGAGCCCAGGGATGTGGCTCAGCGACAAAATACCTGAAACCACAATGAAGTGTGTGGTCTTTAGTGCACCATAATCACACCTCACAGCAGTGAGGCTTAGGATGTGTCATACACACAGAAAATAATAATAACAGAAAAGTACAAAATCTGATTGGTGCATGATCAGGGCATGTGTTATTGGGAGTGTGTCAGAGCAGCCTCTAAAGGATTTGACACCCAACAGATATCATAGCAGAGAGCATGACAAGTGTGTGTGAATGTGTGTGTGTGTGAGTGTGTGAGTGTGTGCAACCCCATCATCAGAACACAAAAAGAGGGATGAAGTCAGAGGGTGAAGGACAAATGCCAGATAATCTCACTTATCTGTGTCATATACAGTGAAGGTATCTTCGAGGCACATATATTATTTTACAATATTTATACAAGGAAGCCGGAGGTATTGAAAGATGGCAAACCCTAGGCTCTGGATTATAGGAACAAGAATGCCAGGGAAGGAAAGATGTGCAGAGGCAGGTTAATGAAGAGTGAGCAACTGGCAATAATGCAAGGGCAGGGGTTTAAAGCCTTAGACATTTCAGTGATATAGAAGTAAGGTATAGTACAGTACATCAACACTAGCATAAGCATGTCGCCCAAACTATCATAAGTAAATTTTTCAAAAATAAATTTCCTAAGGAGGCAGACCGCGGGGAGGGAAGGAGCCCTGGGTGGAGGGATGCTGAGACTGGTAGTGAGTTTGGACTTGGAGCATTGAATCCACGTCACGGTGCCCATGTTGAAAGAAAATTCTCGAAGAAATGAGTGAATCAATTAGGAATGTCAGAGTCACTGTCATCCCGTTGCTCATCAATTTGCTCGAGCGGGCACCAGTAACATCTCCATTGTGAGACTTGTTACTTTTTTTGTCATATCGAATGTGCCACAGATAGCTTGTCAGGCTCTGCCGTGTGGGCTAAATCTCTCGGTAGCTTGCCGGGCTCTCCGAGAGGGGCGGAGGAATCAAACCTGGGTCTGCTGAGTGCAAGGCAAACACCCTACCCGATGAGTTTAAAAAAATAAAAATTACATCAATCTGAAGTGTACAGCTCAATGTGTAGTCTCTGTGGATCCCCGTGTTGTGATGATCCAGATTGTTAGAGAACATGTGTGCCCCCCCCCATTTCTCCCCTGGTATCCCCCACACTCCTTCAGCCCTAGGGGTAAGCATTCACCCAGTTTCTGTCACTTCAAGTTTGCCTGTTCTCCACCAACTCAATCTGTTTTGCCTTTCCAAAGGATAGAAGAAAAAGCATTCCTGCTTTTAACATCACCTGCCACACGGTGATCAAGTAGTTTGGCTTTTACTGGAAGACCCTGGGAGGTGAGGAAAAGAAACAGGAAGGAAAAAAAACAGACAGTGAGGAGGGGGTTGAAGAAAGCCCCCTGAAAAGATGGTCGAGGCGCCCAGTGCCAGGGAAGATGAGCACCTGCTGTCACCGGGCCCCAAAACATGCCTCACAGATGGAGAAGCTGCGTCCTGAGAGGACTCGGGTGCAAACTTCACGGAGAAGGGGGGGAAGTTAGGGGAGGAAGGAGAAGGTGCGCCTCCAGCTGTTCGTGTTCAAACAGCTCCCTGCAGTCTTTGAGCTGATCCTTCCCTTCATTTTATTAAACTGCAAAGGGATTACATTAACTATTCATGGCCCTTCTCCCTCCCGGCTGACACCTGGATTAGCAGTGCTGCTAGGTGGAGGGGCAGGTGGGCCTCGGGAGTGTGTGGTGGGGGGGAGGGGTGGCAGGTGAGTGGGTTGGTCAGTCGGACACACCTGGCTGGCTAGAATCTGGAGGGTTAGATTCCAGGTGACAGACTACCCCAGCTCAGGGAGCACAGTGACATCTGTCTGGAACAGCTCCCCTGATCCCCCACTCTCGCTGACATAGTCATTCCACAGGATTTCGGCGAGCGGGGGGAGTTTGTGGCAGAATTTAAGGGCTTAGCAATTGGGAAACAAATCAAGATTTGGGCTTCAAGGGGCTGGAGCGATAGTACAGCCAGTAGAGTGCTTGCCTTGCACGCGGTCGACCCGGGTTCGATTCCCAGCATCCCATATGGTCCCCCGAGCACCACCAGGAGTAATTCCTGAGTTTAGAGCCAGGAGTAACCCCTGAGCATCGCCGAGTGTGACCAAAAAAAAAAAAAAAAAGGATTTGGGTTTCAAGTCTGGTAACTGAGGACAATGATATTTCATTTATAAAATGGAATGGGCCTTCATAGTCAAAGATACAAGGCTGGTGGTTGACGAATGAACTTTAATGCAATTCCCCAAAACCTCCCGGAGTCCTGCGGAATCTTCCAAATGTTTCTTTTTGGATAAATATCTTTATTGAGAGAAAGTCTGAGCATGCCCCCAATCCATGAGCATCTGTTTGTTAAATTGTGGCCTGTGGTCTGCTCTAGTGTATGCTGTGTCGTAAAAGCAATCACACATGCACACAAATAGAAAATATGAGATAAAAGGAAAGAAAAAAACCAATAACACTGTCCTTTTTCTCACTTATTTTTTTAATTTGTTTTTTTATGGGTTGGGGAAGTGAATGCCACACCGAGTGGTGTCTTGAGGGACCATGAGGTGCAGGGGAGGTGGTACGGGTTAGAGATTGATCCTGGTATCCTGGACGCAAAGCCTTTATAACTCACTCACTTTTGAGCTGTCTCCTGGCCCCACCAACAATATTCTTAGAGTAATTTTAACTTTATTTCCAAAGTGTGTCCCCAGATTGCTTTCTTCAAAAGGAATTGGTATGTTTTTAACAATATTAGTGGGGGTCAGGAAGTCTTTGTTGAACCAATATGATAAAACAATGACCTAGTTTTAGCAGGTTCTAAACTAAGACAAAAGAGTTCAAATCTTTTTTACAACTCTAGAACTGAAAAGGTTTCCTCATCAAGAACCCAGGGATAAAGGAAGCAATGTAAGCCTTGCAGGAATTAAAATAGCATGGCAGCTGTATTATTAAATTATATGAATTTTGCTGAAATTTGGCTAGGAAATGGTTTCTCTTCTTTGATGCTTATCAGTTGTTCTTACAAATTAATCTTGCACTATCTTACGGTGTTTGTATTTATAATAAACGGGCTCCAAACCAGTTATTCTCTTCGGAAAATCTTTAAACAGGTCAGAAAAATTATATTTCCACTTTTTGAAGAGTGCTGACATGTAGCACATTTAGAGTGCTTTTCCTTTAGATGAAAAATTCAAACCACTTACAAAATGCTCTTTTTCATATATAAATTTCTTTAGAAAGATTTCTTGTTAAAATGTCACCTCTTCCTTGAGGGGACAGATGAAGTGTGTTTATTTTCTCAAAAACATCTGTTGGTAACATTTGTCTTCATAGGCAAGGTCCATAAATACAAAATGCTCCTTTCTTGTAAAAGAAAAATGTGGAAGTCATGTTTAAGTTTGACAAATTATTCAGAAAATTTTCGTAAGACGACTCATGAAACTCTTGGTTATTCAAAATAGTTCCATACGTTCCTCCCACCTCAAAAGACTTACTTGGCCCTTGAATAACATGGACATAAGGGCTCTGATCTCCCATAAAGCTGCAAAGCCAGAGGGCTTGACTCCATTCAAACTTAGCACTTTATTAGCCTTACCAAGAACATAATCAATTGAGACTTTTTTTGGTATATCACATGTTTTACACGTTTCTTTTAAAGATAGAGTAAGTGAGAAACAGAGCGATAGTACAAGGGTTAAGATGCATACCTGTGTACACCCGACCTGGGTCCAATCCATGGCACATATGGTCCCCTGAGTTCCACAAAGAGTGATCCTTCAGCACGGAGCCTGGAGTAATCCCTGAGCACCACCAAGTATAGCCCCCTAAAACAGAAACAGAAAACTAAACTAGAGCAAAGAAAATGTTATTTAAGAAATAAGGAAGAGAAAATATACTTATAGTGCCACATATTTATTTCTTTCTATTAGTATTCACACCTGGTGGTGCTCAGGGAGCTATTTTTGGCTAAGTTCTTGGGGAATCACTCCCAGAAGTGTTTGGGGTCCATGGGATACCTTAGGAGCAAACTCATAGCTCCTGCTGTGTGTGACACATAATCTTGGACATTCCGATTGAAAGGACAGTGACAATCCATGCAACAGTTTTGTTTTGTCTTGTTTTATCTTTGAGTTTAAAATAAATATAAATGGAAGCCTAAAATTCTCAGTGCCTCACACTCCTCTATGGAAATATATGTTGCTCTTAAGTTTGCTGGACTATCAAGGTACATTCTACATCATTATAGTTTGAGACTTTGGGAAAATTATGGCAGCTTCCTTGGCAAAGGTTTCCTCTGCTTCAAACTCAGGGTAATGGCAGCACTGACCTTGCAGGATTAGGAAGATTACCTGAGCTACTGCATGCAATTACTCAGCATGGTGCTTGATGCGTTGACAACCTCTCTAATAATGCTTACACTTCAGGCACCATTAATTAAAGAGGCCCCTTTAATCAGATTCTGTGATTAAAAACAGCATATTCTTAAACTCATATTTTTTTAAAAAAATGTTAGTTATGCAGGTACAGAATTATCTCGTGAACTGCAAAGGGCTTAAGAATATAGGGGCAAGCTGTGTGCTAAAAGTAGACTATAGACCAAACATGATGGCCACTTAATACCTGCATTGCAAACCACAACACCCTAAAGGAGAGAGTAAAAGGGAATGTGCCTGCCACAGAGGCAGGGTTGCGGGATAAGGGAGTGGGAGGGGTACTGGGAACATTGGTGGTGGAGAAAGGGCACTGGTGGAGGGATAGGTACTCGATCATTATATGACTGAAAGCATGAAAGTTTGTAAGCATGAAAGCATGAAAGTTTATAAGCATGAAAGTTTGTAACTCTGTAACTGTACCTCATGGTGATTCGTTAAAAAATAAAAATAATAATAAATAAAAAATTAAAAATGTTTAAAAAAAAGAATATAAGTGCAGCCGGAGATGGAGCTTAACAGTAGGGCCTGCACTTTGCAAGTGTGAGGTCCTAGATTCCCTCCCTAGCCCCTTAATAAATTTTGTTTTTATGTGCTGGTAAGGATAACAGTTCTGTGCTTGATTTTGCTACCTATGTATGAAGGTGAGGTTCAATGCTAGATTCCATAGAGTGTTTTGAAAGAAAACTTTACCTTGTGTTGTTTGGCCAGCAATAATACAACTAGGAAATGAATGGATTATAGAAATATAAATAGAAGACATCTTGAAGGTTAGATCAAGGAGTAATACCTGATTAGAGACTATTTCCCTTTGATTTTTGGACATGATCTCTATTCTCTAGTCCACCTCACCAGCCCATGGCCACGGACACTGTCTTGTCCCTTTCCAATTGGAATGAAGAATTGACATTGAGTGTTAGAAATTTAAAACATTTGCTGTGACCTCTTGAGCTCAGCTTAGACTCCTTGGATGTTATAAAACTCCAACTAAGAATGACTATAATCTGTGTGTACACATATAAAACAAATATGCATTTATACATGTACTTTATCATTAATGTATAATTACAATTTAATGCCTGCCATTAAGTGTTGAGTAATGTTCATCATTCACTGTAAACAGGCAACAGAAAACACCCACTCAAGTTGTTAAGCATGCCTTTGATTTCCTGACTCTAACTTTTATGCCCGGGCTTCCTAAATTACATTATTTAGTGCTTGCCTCCAGAGGAGAGAGATTTTCTTGCCATTTGTTTTATAATGAACATTAATCAACTCGTGACTAATGTTGGCTCTGAAGTTGCACATTAGCTGTGTATTAAATATTGTCTGCTGTGTATACAGAATGCAGCTGCCCTAAGGAAGCTTCCATTGGATTTGAGGGAGCAGCACTTTTCTGCCATGACCAAGTTCTGAATCAACTGAAAAAGGAGACAAAATAATAAGGCTGCTGGGCAATGAAATCTCTTTCCCCCACACTGAATAAAGCTGATATTAGAGAGGGTGACTTAATATATATAGATAGAGAGTTAAATATTTCTGAGACTAGAGTCCCAAATTAGACAAACTGGTGTAGAGTGAGAGAATGACCTGTCTGTCCATAAATGCAGCACCCCCCACAAAGAGGGTGTAGAGAAAAGCTGGAGTGGACCCACAGAACAGGAGAACTGGGCAACACTCTGCAGCATCACCTTCCAGACTGATAAGCAGGAGAAATCACTGCTTGGATCTCTTTTCCGTGCAACCCAGGCAGTTATGGGGACAGTACTCAGGTCCAAATTCAAAAGGCTGCCAGACTGCTGAGTAACATCAGAGCATGCAAGAAATGATGTCACTGACTTGGATAAAGGCCCCATGAGGGCAGAGATCTCCTCTGTTGTGTACTACTATCCTCCTAGTGCTTAAGAAAGTTTCACACATATCAATTTCACACATATTAATCAAGTGGACAACAGAGAGGGATAAGTTAAATGGGCAGGGAGAGGAACCAGGAGTATTCCGCATGTGGATTTTTTTTCTCCACATGGAAAGGAAAAAACACCTTCCCCATGCCATATACTTAAGAGAGATTTAAAAATTAATAATGGAGCAGAGAGATAAATGCAAAGGCTGGATCACATACTTTGAGACCCAGCATCACATGGCCCCTTAAAAACCAGGGATTGGCTTTGATGGGTCCCCCTAGAAGGTCCCACATGACTCATGTCCTAGCAGAATCACAGAACTGAACCAGGTCACTAAATAGTTCAGACCAGGTGGTTAAGAAATGCTGGGAAAGGCGCAGAGCCCCCCTTGAGCAGTGCTTGGGTAACCATGAAGGAACCCAGGAAGAAAGTTCTGCGAGCATGAGGCTGCAAGTTGGATTCTCAGTGCCGATTTCGTGGGCCCTGAACGAATACTCCTCCCTAAGCTCTGCTGTCTGGTTTCCCAGGACTGCAACAGGGTGTGAGAACTTGGGCATAGTCAGGTGTATACAAGCACTTCAGCACAGCTGCAACATTGGCCCCTGGTGAATGTGTGTGCAGACACCACAACTAAAGAACGGAACCCACAAAGAATACCACAGACAAGTGTAGGAGGACCACTGTCAAGTTTGCGTGGAACACCTCGGTCATGGCAATAAGAGCAACGAAGGGAAGGGGACTGATTCACAATAATGATAACAACAACAACAACAACATCAACAGTAACAATAGCCATCCTAGGGAAAATTCTTTTTGATTCGATAAGTTTGCCATTGCATATCACAGGATTATTTATGGTTAAGGAAAAAGCATAATATTAGTTAATATTTATTGAACATAGGTGCTAAGCATTTTTCTAAGCTCTTTGCAACTATTAACCCTTGTACATTATATTGCATAATTTCAGGTAGAAATGCTTCTCTGCCCAGTTAATGGATGTACCAAAGGACAGTTTCAAGTAAAACAAATTCAATATAGGCACTGTAGTTTCTGAGCTCATCCTATTAGTAACTACCTGACATTTTACTTTTAGGTTACACTTCTTCCTCTCTTTCTCTCTTAGGTCTTTGGCCAAGTTTCTCCATGTCTGTGGGACGTAGTTTCCACATTTATAAAGTGGTGATCACGATCACCATCACAAAATCCCGTTGTTCGTCGAGTTGCTCGAGCGGTCTCAGTAACCTCTACATTCGTCCTATCCCTGAGATTTTAGAAGCCTCTCTCTTCTCTGCCTTCCCAACGATGCCACATTGGAGGCTCTTTCAGGGTCAGGGGAATGAGATTCAGCTTGTTACTGGCTTTGGCATATGGATACACCGTGGGAAGCTTGCGAGGCTGTCCCATGTGGGCAGGAAGCTCTCAGTAGCTTGCAAATCTCTCCCAGAACGAAAAGTAGGTTATAAGATATTGCTTCTGGGAGCTCGCTTTTAAGTCTCTGGATGTTGGCCCTTGATGGGATTATACACACCTGGGTTCCTCTGCTGGTACCTTCATGCATGAGGCCTGTCCGAACATGTGGAGAGGGGTCCTGAGAATGGCTGTGGCTAGGTTCCAGTGGTCTTTGGCCGCCAGGAGCTCTGTTCGGGGCAGGGAGGGAAGCTGGAGCCCACCCACTCCAAGGGGCCTGGGGGAGACAGCCAGGCGTGCGGGCAATAGACTCTCTGTGATAATAATTCTTAATAAATACTTATTCGATGCAATCAGGTTAAATACCATAATGAGTGTTAATCACAGCACAGTAACTGGAATACAGTAAATGGCAATAAAAATGAGTTATTGTTTGTATCTTTGGAGGGGCCTGTGCTCAGGGACTACTCCCAGCTAAGTGCTCAGGGATTGCCCTCAGCAGTGTTGAGGGGCCATGCCATGCCAGAGACCAAACTGGGGATTATTTTCTGCTAGGCTAGTGCTCAATGCTTTGAGCCTATTGCTTAATCTCTGTGTCAGGCCTCATGTACCAGCAGCTCTGGGGATCCTACCAACATTAGGAGTGATAAGTTCCTGGGTCCATTTTCCATCCAAAAGAACTATGGACATGGTGGGTTCTGATAGCTGCCTCTTCCTAAATACAAATCTGGGCTTTGGTCCTGGGGTGTACTGATCCAGGCGTAGCTCACTTCCCACTGCGTAAGGCATGCCTGCGCCTGCTCAGCTTTTGTTCTCCGGGAAATCATAAAGGTAAGCACAGTGTTTCTTAATAGAAAAAAAAATGAGATAAACCTGTATTTGTATATAGAATGCAGATGTTAAAAACAATCTCCCTTGGGCAGAATGGGGGAGGTATCTGGGAACACCCAACCAACACTTCTATTGTCCAAGTTTTGGACAATATGAGGCAAAAGAGCAGGACAGCGAGAAACCTTCATTTTCGAAGAATCTGACTTCGGAGATTATGACTTACATACACAGGATGCTTGACGCAGAATTCCAGAACTGGGCAGGCCAATCTTGACAGTCAAAGATAGAGCTGACTGGGGTCAAGGAGTTAGTACAGTACTAAAGCATGTGTCTTACATGGGCCTGACACGGGTTGGATACTTGGCACTGCATATGCCCGTCCAAGCACGAGAGAGGTCCCTAAGGTCAGATTCAAGAGTAAGCCCTGAGCATTGCTTGATGTGATCCCAGCACACACACACACACACACACACACACACACACACACACACACACACACACACACACACACGATCGCATATCAGACATTGTATTAATGGTATTAAATCTTTTTTTTTCCATTTTGGGTCATGCCTGGTGATGCACAGAGGTTACTCCTGGCCAGGAATTACTCCTGGCAGTGCTTGGGGGAACATATGAGATGCTGAGAATCGAACCTGGGGTGGCCATGTGCAGGACAAATGCCCTACTCGCTGTGCTATTGCTCAGCCCCCCATTGTATTAATTCTTCACACCAAGCTTCCACCCTCCCCGCCCCCACCCTGCCACTCTTGTCATGCTCAGGACTTAATCCTAGCTCTGCCCTGGTCACAGACAAGGCAAGAACCTTACCAGCTGTACTATCTCTCTGGCTCCACTTTCTAGGCTAAGGAATAGTTTCTCACCCTGAGCATAAATGGTATAGTTTAAACTTCAGTTTTTACTTTTGAGAAAGCAGAAAAAGAGTGCAGGTTATGATGATAAAGCAAGTGTGAGCTTTATCATCACCCTAGTGTGTCAATGCTCACCCCCTACTCCCCTAAATTTGGGGGGGGCCTTTTTGGGTCACACCCGGTGATGCACAGGAGTTACTCCTGGCTCATGTACTCAGGAATTAACTTCTGGCAGTGCTCAGGGGACCATATGGGATGCTTGGAATTGAACCCGGGTCAGCCGTGTGCAAGGCAAACACCCTACCCACTGTGCTATCACTCCAGCTCCTCCCTATTTTTTTTTTAAATTCTTTTATTGATTCACCATGTGGAAACTTACAAAGCTTTCAGGTTAAAGTCTCAGTTATACAATGCTCAAACACCCTCCTCCCTAATTTTTATAGAAAACCAAAATCTCAGTAAATATATTAGAAACCTTTGGATCATGTGATTCCACGAACCCACTCACTTTGGTGACCACTGAGGTAAGTTTTATATTTTGTAGCCTACCTTTAGAGGTTGTATTGTGGCTCCCTTCCTTCCTTCCTTCCTTCCTTCCTTCCTTCCTTCCTTCCTTCCTTCCTTCCTTCCTTCCTTCCTTCCTTCCTTCCTTCCTTCCTTCCTTCCTTCCTTCCTTCCTCTCTTCCTTCTTCCATCCCTCCCTCCCTCTCTTCCTCCCTCCCTCTATCCCTCCCTCCCTCCTCTCCTTCCCATCTCTCCTTCCTTTCCCACTAGCTATAGAGCTGCCAGCAAGAGTAGGTGGCTTGGTGCCAGCAAGGCGCCAAGGTGAATAAACACTGATTCCCCTAAGGGAAAATGTAAAACTGCTAATAACTTGTTTGCAAAGGTAAGAGAGGTGGAAAGTGTAAGTAGACCATTTCCTGCAAGCAGCAGCTTGCTTGCCTAGGAGGAGAGATCTCTGCTCCAAAATGCACTCCGTGTGCACCTGCTGGCTGCCTGGCCTTTGCTCAGGCTCTCCCTCTCTGTCGAGGCACCCTGGAAAGAAGCCTCCAGACGCGCTCGTTTCCTGCATGGCGTGCTCGGGACCTGTGAGCTGTCAAACATTTTTTTCTTCTTTCTGTGGGGACCACCTGGTGTGACAGGACAGAACCTGCCTGGAGGTGGTGGCACAGGCTGCTGGCTGGTAGGATACAGAATAAGGGATTAGGATACAGAATACAAGGGATTAGGACACTGAATACAGCCGACTGGCTGGGAGAAGGACCATCTTTGTCATCACCCTAGGTGCTGATTTGCTTCCCAGTTCTCAGGGCTATCAAAGAATCTTGCTTATTTATTCATGTATTGATTGTCTATGTCCCTGAAAGAATCTGAGGTCTCACTGTCACCACAGCTACATCAAGGGCTGGTCCTGACTATGCATAAACAGACGAACACTGGTGGAAATGAATGTGGTTGCGTGCGCATTTCATAGAGGACATACGGTGACGTGGAGTCACAGCCAGAGACATTGAACCCAAACTCAAACCCAGTTCTCTGGACTCCTGGCACCATCTGGCTCCTCTCCTCCTCAGGTCTCCAATCAGAAGTCACCTTATTAGGAGTTCTGGGGTCTTGGGTAATTCCTTGACACTCACTTTTCTGTGCTAGCATGACACTTTTCCTTTTACAGTTTTATCCTTTTTTGTTTGTTTGTTTGTTTGTATGTTCGCTTTTTGACTTTTTGGGTCATACCCAGCGAATCTCAGGGGTTACCCCTGGCTCTGCATTCAGGAATTACTCCTGGCAGTGCTCAGGGGACCACATGGAATGCCGGGGATGGAAGCCAGGTTGACCGTGTGTAAGGCAAACAACCTAGCCACCATAATATCACTCCGGCTCCCATAATTTTATTCTACTTACTCCTCCTAATTTTGTGCTTTTGTGACTATTTTGTCTGTGTATTTCCCTCCCAGTCAAACAGGGGTCACAGAGAGTCTTTTGTGTTCCTTGATGCATTCCTAGAAACATCCATTAGATCCAACACAAACAAGATAATATTTGCTACTGAAGACGGAATGAGCAAGACCATGCTTCTCAGCCTCTTGGGGTCCCTTGACACCCCCATTCCAGGAGATAGTTACAATTTTACTGAGGGCCAAATAGCTAGTGCTTGAAAACCAAACTTGTGTCTGGGGGTATCTTTGACCCAATCTCAGTTCTCCCATCTGTGTAATAAGATGACATCATGGTACAATAGTACCATAACCTCAGTCTGCCCCCAGCAACTTAACATATAATAAGTGTTCAATAAATAGGTTTCTTCCCTTGGTTTTATTTTTGATGTGGAATATATATATGTATATACATACATATATATATATATCATTGAATCACCATGAGAAATAGTTACAAAGCTTTCATGTTTGAGTTTCAGTCATACAATGTTCGAACACCCCCAACACCCATCCCTCCACCAGTGCACATTTTCCACCAACAATGTCCCCAGTATCTACCCCTTCCCACCCCTTCCCCTGCCTCTATGGTAGACAATTTCCCCCATACGCTTTCTCTACTTTTGGGCATTATGGTTTGCAATACATATACTGAGAGGCTATCACATTTGGTCCTTTATCTACTTCAGCATCTCCCATCCCGAGATTTCTCCCTTGTTCTTAACCTGGCCCTAGGAGAGTACATTAGGGTCCCCACAGCTAGGAATCCTAGGAAACTTGGGGGGCCACTGGAAATCAGTGCTAAGAAGGCGGAGTGATAAGAGTGGGGAGCATTCAGGAGTCCCTTGAGATAGCACCTCCCGCTCCCCTTCACTCTGTGCCTGGACCCTGGCATAGCTCATGGCGTGCTCCACTCTAAGGCTGCACGACTGTGTTTCCAAGGGGAGAGAAAGCATGCAGAGTAGCCAGGAAGCTCACACTCTGTGCAGGGACACCACCAGGCATGAGGTCAGGAGAGAGCCTTGGAGACCCAGAGAGCATGAGCCCAGGGCCCTCCCAGCATGTCGGCCCTGGGAGGAGAGGGAAGGCCGTTTGCCTCCCACCTTCCCCCCTACAGGAAGAGCTGCCAGGGGGCTCGGTGATGTGCCAACCAAAGTGGCAGGTCAGAAGCTTCCCTAGCCGGTTTCTGCCCAGGGTTCTCTATGCCCATCGCCCCCTGGCTGGCTAGCTCCATTCATTCCTCTGAGTCCAGCTGAGTCCGAGAGAGAGAGAGTACTTGCGGAGTGGGTGATGTAGGATAGCTCCCCACAGTCCTGCTTGGGCAGGCTTGAGACACCCCAAATTCCACCTTCTACCGTCCCACTGGGTGGTTCATGCACAATGGCTACCAAGGGACTGGTTTCTTGACCCACCTTCTCTGTGACTCATCAGTTGGGATAAGTCACTTCACATAAATTCAGTCTTCACATCTTTAAAATGGGCAGCCTAGCCCAAGCTACTTCAGGGATTTCTAGGGGTTTTATTTTTATTTAAAAAAAATTGGGGGGGGGGCAGCTGATGCTCAGGGCTTTCTTCTGGCTCTGCACTCAGGAATCACTCCTGGAAAGCTCTCGAGGGACTATATGGGGTGCTGGGGATCAAAGCTGAGTAGGCCACATGCCAGGAAGTGCCTTACCCTCTGTTCTATTTCTCTGCCCACCTTCTTCTCCCCCTCCCCACTCCATGGGAGTTTTAAATGAGATAATCCATGTAAAGTGTCTGGCACACAGCAAGGGTTCAGTAAATATTAGTTATTGTCATTGTTGTTGCTGGGAATATGACAGGGAACACCATGGGCAAAGCCCATCCTCATGCATCCTCCGAAAGACAGACCAGACACAATGAGGCAAAAATACATGACCTAGCAACAGGACAAATAGTATAGCAGGTAGGTCCTGGCTTTGCACGGGGCTGACCCGTGGTTGATCCCTAGCATCACATACGGTCCCCTGAACCTTACCCGGTGTGATCCCTGAGCACAGTCAGAAGTCAGCCACGTGTGGCCCAGACGCCTCCCTGACAAAACCTTAACTGCTTCAAGTCCTGAAAGGAGGAAGAATGAGACTGGAGCTGGGCAGCAGGAGAGCTGCCTAGGGGCCTGGCTACTCTGTGGAGGGATGAGGTTCCTTTCTCCCCCAGTTCACTCAGCAAATGCGTCTTTCCTGGCTTCTCTGATTCAGGCGCCAACCTCTGCACAGACATAGCCCAGGGGAGCACAACGGACAGACAGACGGACTGGGCCTGTCCTCACGGGAACTCTGAGTCTCAGAGGGAAACAGGTGACAAATGAATGGAAGAGGAGACAGGATCGCCTCTGGCAGCCTCCTGAGAGCTGGGGGAAGAAAACAATCAGAGCGACAATGAGATAGCAGCGAGGTCTTTCTTGCAGGGACGAGCCAGTCAGGGTCAGGACCTTGTAAGAGTCGCACCAAGTGGCAGAAACCTCAGGGCTGCTGGGAACCATGAAAGCATAAACAAGGGACAAAGTCTCCCCTCCTTCCTGGGGCCTTGGGGAGGCCACCCCCAGTCCCAACACACACACACACACACACACACACACACACACACACACACACACACACACCACACAACAAACACACACACTATATCTCAATGACATTTGTAGCTCTCCAAGTCAGAAGTAGGAAGTCTTGCGGGGGGCCTATGCCGCCACCCCCTCTCTCTGTGCCTCCCGTAAGCCCCCACATTTCCCCACTCTTCACAGGCATTGGCTTCCTTTCATGTTTTCTCATCGCCCTGCCATCAGAAAGCTGCACTTGTGATTATTCTTCTCCTGACAGTTACAGTCTTCCTTCCCTGCTGGATCTCGTTCCTTTGATTCTTCTGCCCGCTTCGTAATCTCCCTGGAAGAGGGGGCTGGCAGGTTCCTCTTTCCAGCCCCAATGGCCCCCAGCAGGTCTGGCTGCCACTTCATTAGCAACCTGTTTACACCGCTTCCAGGTCATTAATAAAAATAGTCAAAGAGAAGAAGCCCAGCTTCTCAGCCCTCCCTCCCCAACACACACACCTCCCTGGCGGGTAATTGCTAGTTACTGGGGCTTGGTTTATCATCTTCTAGCCAATTGCGACTCTTGTTCTCTAAAATAACTTTAACTGATTTTTCAAAGGGAAGTCTCAGGAGGCAGATATTCTACTCTGAGGCTTAATAAAGTCAGTCTTCACCAGTGAGATAGTGAAGGGGCTAAGGCACTTGCCTTGTGTGCAGCTAGACCTGGCTCCTACTCCAGCAAGGCATGCTTTCCCCTGACCACTGCACCACAGAGACAGAATCAGATTCCAAGCACAGCTGAAAACATACAATTCAATTCAATTAAATTAGAAAGTTGAAGTCTAAGAAAACTTACAAGTTGAGTGTGCCCTAGATGACTCTTTTATTTGGTTCTTTGTTTCGTTTGGGGGTCACACCTAGTGATGCTCAGGAGACCACACAACGCCAAGGACCAAACCCAAGTCTCCCACGTGTGAAACAGGGGCTCAGCCCTTCCCTCCCTCCATCAGAGGACTCTTGACCTCAATGGTGTCACCTCACGGAGCCTGTGGATGAGGTTTCCTGAGTTGGACCAAGGATAGTCGTCGCAGGAATGTGGTATTTCCTTCCATGCTTCAATTCCCCTTGGCAAAGACTTGCATGACCTCTAAAGTCTAACTATTATTAAAATTTTTAATCTGATGTGAACTAATGAAATCGAGTTTTCTTCCTCCTTCTTCTTTAATGTATTTACTCATTTCGGCACTGTCTTTCTGTTTAATTCTGTTCAACACTGAAGGCTTTGTGAGAGCCTACGTGTGTCTTTACCAAGATAGAGACAAGCCAGGCTTCTGCTTCCAGTAGGAATATGTCAGCCCCCAGCAGAGCAATTGTCTCAGAATAACAGCTACCAACCTCAGGGAAGGGAAAATAGTACAGTGGGTAGAGCACTTGACTGGTATGCAGCAGACCCTGGTATCATCTCTGGCACCATATATGGCTCCCTGAGCATTGCCAGGAGTGATCCTGAACACAGTCAGGTATGCCCCCCAAACAAACAAAAAAAAACAACCACCACAAATTCTGCATAACCTGTTAAAATTTGATTGACAGAACTTGAGAATAAACAGAGCAGGAAGATTCTAGAGCAGAACTGATATGGAAACAGTCATGACCAAGTTAACATTTTTTCTGGCTTTTAGACTTAGGCTACCCTGAGGAGAAGGAAGGCTCAAATTGCATAAGAAATTCACTGGTGCGAAGCCAGAGCAATAATAGGACAGTGGGTAGGGTGCTTGCCTTCCACACGGCTCACCGGGTTTGATCTCCAATCTCCAGCACCCCAGGGAGTCCTGTGAGCCCGCCAGGAGTGATCCCTGTGTGCAGAACCAGGAGAAAGCCCTGAGCCCTTCTGGGTGTGGCCTCACATCAAAAACAAAAACCAAGAAATTCACTGATGTTGTGGGACCAGAGAGAGAGAGAGAGAGAGAGCCTTGGATGTAACTTACTTCAGTTTGATCCTTGATACCACATTGATACCACATATGGTCCCCTGAGCACTGCCAAGAGTACTCCCTCAGCACAAGCAGGTGGGGCCACAGTGGCACCCCCCAAAAAAGAAATTCACTGATAAGTGAGAGGATGATCACATAAAAAGTACAGAAAGACCCTGAATTCTGCATTCAGACCTGTCTGAGGCTTCATCAACCCCCTGAACAACGTGTCAAATACATGCCAGCAGAATAGTTAAGGAAGCAAGATTTGAGTTGCTGCCCCCAAGCCCTAGTTAGCATTTTTAATACAGCTATGTAAATTATCTGCTAAAACAGTCTCTAGAGTTTTGCGTTTTTCATTGAAGTGAGAACTTTAAAAAAAAATGCTTATAAAGCAACCTTCTGCAGAAACTACATTTTTTGTAGTATCCTCCTACCTAATCTTTGTCGTTGTCTTATTCACACCTAATAAGACATCTCTGAATTCTTACAAAAGAAGTCAACCCAGTTTCAGGAATAAATATCCTTTCTCTGCTGCCACTCCCTGTGTAAAATTTTTATATAAAAATTGAATTGCAAAACGGTGCTGACAAATACAAGGATTCTTGGGGCCAGAAAGATAGATATGATACGTGGCCCATCTGAGTTTGATACCCAGCACCTGGCATGTACCTGGTCCTTTTGGGTTTGATGCCCAGCATACCAAATGATCCCCAAACCTTCCAGGAGTGGTCCTTACGTGGAGCCAGAAGTAAGCCCTGAACACAGACAGGTGTGTTCATCCCCTTCCACCTACCCCTCACCCAGAATACCCAAATACAAGGATTCTTAATAAAGACACAACTTGAGTGGTGAAACCGAAGGCCGAGAGCCATGAGAAAGCCACGGAAGGTCTCAGTGATCAGTGAGAATCAGTCAGGGTGTTCACAGAGGACATGGAGAGTGTTACTGAGAACCCAAAGAGTGTCCAAGTCAAATATGAAATTGGGAGCCCAGAGTATTGTTGGACTCAGAATGATTCTTCTAATAGGGCAAATTTCCAGTATCAATAGGGAAGATTCTTTCAAGTAATCAGATCTAACAGAACACCACAATCATGTCACACAGATAAATTCTTTTCTAAAATTCCGTTGAAACTGGTCATTTGTAAGTCATGTGTCCTCACCGGCTTCTTCCTGTGGAGATGCTGCCACCAATATCTTCGCATCTGTTCCGACTTCCTCTTCAAAGAGAGCAGAATTGGACTGCTATTGTTAAGTACAAGTTCAGGGACTTTGGTAATCATCAAATGGCTTGAATTAATCCTTTCCTAAAAGTCCATTAGGAAACATCATTTAAATTCAGTTTCAAAATTATTTTAAAAATTTAGATTGGGGAGTGGAGAAATAGTATAGCGGGCAAGACTCTTGCCTTGCACACAACTCACCCACATTAAAGAGCAACACAACATATGGTTCCCGTTAGCTCCTCTAAGGCTTGGAGCCAGCAAAAGCCAGGAGGAAACCCTGAGCACTTCCAGGTGTGGCCCAAGCCTTCCTCCCTATTAAATTAATAAACAAATACATTTTCAAAAGGTTTGTATTAGGGACTGTTAAAATACTGTCAGTGCTTGTTAGATCTTCATATCCAATTGCATATGGTCCCTCAAACACTAACCAGTGATCACACCTCAGCAAAAAGTCAGGGCTAGTCTCTGAACACTGCATGGTGTGGACCCAAGTCAACCTATTCTCTACCCCAAATTTTTGGATTGGAAATGGCATGGTAATAACTTTCTTTGCCTAAATTAAGAAGCTCAGTGGAGGGCCATGAGAGATGGTTTAATTACTGAATGCCTGCTTTGCATGCAGGAAGTCCAGGTTTGATTCCTGGCACTCCATGGGTCCCCTTAGCACCCCTAGGAGCACTCCCCTGAGCACAGAGCCAGGAGTTTCCCCCAGCACTGCTGGTTATGCCTCTCCCCTCCCCCCCCACAAGCCCCTTGGTATATGTTTTTCCTGAGTTTGACCTAGTCTGGAAGTCAAAGGCAGCTATTGGCAAGGACAAGGTATGAAAAAAATGAAGATTTCAGACTAATGGCTCAACTAAAAGATAATGCTTGAAATAAGAGATATTTCTAGCAAGAACAAATTTTAAAAAGTTTCTAAGGCAAAAGGAGAATGATTTTCTTTATCTGCATATTTTTGCCTGATGAGTTTGAACTAATTTGGGTAATCAAGTAAAGGTGAATAGAAACTAATGAAGAATTAGTGGACTCTTTCAAAGTGGACAAAGCTTGTAAATTACCCACACAGATTTGATCTTTTCTTTGGATATAATATGTGCTCTTCTGTGCTTTGCTACAGCAGTTATTTGCATTGCAGATCTAAAAGATGATTAAGGAGCACGCCCACTTTTCTAACTTCTGAATTTGAGTCATCAACAAATATTTTTGAATACCTACTCTGTGTCATATGCTGGCTGAAGTACTAATCCTATGTTTAAGAAGAAAATTATTATTTGCTGCCTAATTCCTTTGCAACCATGATCTCATTTGAGGAAAAAGGGTTTTACAGTATGGTTGGGGTGGCTCCAATTTCTGGAGTAAATCTATTGTTCGATCACTTGTGGGGGCTGACTCTTACAGACACGTGAACAAGGCTTCCAGTTTTAACAGAATTGGGTGGTTAGGGCTGGAGTGATAGCACAGTGGGTAGGGCGTTTGCCTTGCACGCGGCCGACCCGGGTTTGATTCCCAGCATCCCATATGGTCCCCTGAGCACGGCCAGGGGTAGTTCCTGAGTACAGAGCCAGGAGTGACCCCTTGTGCATCGCCGGGTGTGACCCAAAAAGCAAAAAAAAAAAAAAGAATTAGGTGGTTAGAATTCATTTCCTAGCTGCCAGACCATGCAGAGGGTAACGAGCACCTCTTTATCTGAGAGCCAGGAGGCACTGAGTCAGGCATATCTCCTCAGAGTTGTTAAGATGTCATTTTTAAATATGGAAGTTTTACAGTCTTACATGATCCCATGTCTGGACCACTGTTTCCCCATATGTTGAAAGCTTTCATTTAGTTAGCTCATCAGCCCTTATCTAACTGCACTTATCAACATTCAACACATATGGCCATTCCTTCATTCTTGAAAGATTCTCAGCCTTTTCTCCCATTTTGCACTTTTAAAAAAAAGAGTATTTCAAGTTTATTTTGTATATTTAAAAAGAAGCGCATTTAAGTTTTATACATTATAAAACACACTGATTTCAAGCGTCCAGATCAGTACTTTCAAGCACTTTTGCTAAGCAATGTATGAATATCACGGCACATCAGCTTTAGAACATTTTCAGTTCACTCACCAGGCCTCTTTCACACTTCATCCTCATCTGCACACCCAGCCTATCAAGTTTTGATTTTCCGCCTATCTCCCTGGCTTCTCCCTCACTCCTATGCAGGCTCATCTTTTCAACTGAAGCATTAAGTACTTAAATTTCTACAGGAACACTTAGCCTTTTCCCTGTTCTCTGCCCTCATCCCTTGGAGGTCCTCATTATCACTACAGCTTTCGCTACCACCCAGACACAGGTAATACTAGACCAGACTTCTCCATGTTGCTGCAAATGTCTATAGAAAAAAACATCCACCAGCTACCTCAATTATAGATGATGAAAGGGCATTTAACCACATACCCAAATCCAAAATCATGGCTTTGGTTCTAATACAGTTCTCAATCTTAGTAAGTACAACAATGATCAATTTCAAGCCAAAATATCAGGCTATCCTCGACAAGACATCTTTTCCTGCATCTTCATAATCACTATATCACCAGGTATCTTCACTTTTCTATCCTAAACAACTCTTAAATCCATCTTTTCCCCATTTCTGTTATTGGTCTTGTGCAGGATTCCATTCTTTCGCACCTGGAACCGGAAATAATAGTCTCTAAATTCTGTTCTCATTTTGTCTCTCTTGTCTTTCCAAACAGTTCTTTATACTGTAGCCAAAGGGGGAAAAAATTAAACAAGAAGCAAGTGTGATCCAGTGTTATCACATTCCTCTTACTTTAATATAAATATATTATTAACACAATTGCATGGTACTACCCCTTCCCTCTGCTTGCCAACCATACAGCTCATCTTCAATTTTCTTAAAATTAACAAGTTCCAAGTCTTCACAGGGTGATTGCACATTTGTTCTCTATCCTTAAACCTCCTTTAATATTTCCTTTCATCCAGGAGTCAAACTGCTACCAGATTTTAAATTCTCAGCAAAATGAGACTTTCTCATGGAAACCTCCCTCAACTGTTCAATCTAGAAAAATCATCAGGTTCTATGTTTCTTACCATTTTATACTTTCCTTTTGTTAAATCTACTGTAGATTACAATTATGCACTTACCCATGACTATTGCTTCTACCTGTCTTTTCTACTAGACTAACATGATAAATATAATAACCATTTGAGTTTCTGTTTTCCCAAGAGCTAACAAGGCATACCAGAAGTTACTCACTAAGTACTGTAAAATGAGTAAATCAATGGACCAAACAAAATACAAACCAAACAAAATACACTGACTACAATCTGGATCTATCCCGCACTGTACATTTTCCCTCTGTCCCCCTGGATGTCACTGTAACTTTATCTCACACAGGATGTGTTTTAATCTGGAGAGAAGAGCTCGGTTTAAAATCAGAGGCTGTTTCTTGACTCAGGCACATCATGGAGTCAAACTCTTACAACTTGTCTGTGAGCATGTTTTCAACAGAGACATGTCTTTATATCTGAAATGAGATAAGCTCTTACACGTTGGAAATGAAATGAAGAACTCATTCTTCCACATCCAGCAGCGTGCTGGTAAACATCGAACAATTAGCTCTCTAGGGAAACAAAAGTTCTGATTGGTAGCATTTGATGATTTCAGTGGTACAAATAATCTGACCATGGTCAATTGGAGATTATCAACCTGATCTCCTACAAAACAGAGCTGGGATGAGACACATTAAAAAAAAAAAAATCTCAAGAGCTATTCAGCCAGCTCAAATACACCACCAGATGGGAGGGAGGGACACTTCCCCTCAAGTTTTTCTTTTCCCCTCATCAACTGAAACTACGGGCTGCCCTTGCTTCTGTCCAACTTCTGCAACTTTGTGATTTTTCCCATTTCAACTATCAAATGTTGGTATTAAGTAGGCAGAGACTTTGGGAGAAGTTCCTTGGTTCTATTCCCAGGCTAAACTGCCGCGTCAGTCATGCACCCTAATCCCCCACAAGAACAGGGCAGCAAGGTTCATCCTCCTCTGCAACTTCACAAAGATTTGCACAAGTAAATCCCATCAAAAAGAACCCCAGGCTCAGGAATCTGACCAGAGTAAATGTGATACACCATGACTGTTTACCAACAGTTCTGCATGCCTTTGCAGATACTTCATAAACAGTTCGCAAGGCAGTGTTTATGTAAAGGATTAGTGAAAGGGCAAAAGTCTCCAGGGAGAGACCTCACCAAAGCACCTATCTCTCCAAGCATTAAATTGTCAACAAAATTAAACCTCAGCTCCACCCTAGAGCCCAGCTTCCCAGTCAACGTTAGACACTCACGTGTGTTGGCAGAGATAAAGTCAATAACAAAAGCACACATATCCCATCTCCTGCACAGTGACAGGTCTATGGCTTGCCAGGGTGTGGCCACCCCACCCCAATCCTCCCAGTAAACAGCCCCAGAAGCTCATCTCTTATTGTGTGGCTGATGGCAGGGCACAGAACGTTGCTTCTGAAAGCCCAGATAGCAAAGCTTGCAAGGGGCCCCAACTGTTGTGGAATGCCTAATGATTAACAGAAGCCCTCGCCTTCGCCTGTGGCTGCCACTCAAGGTAGTCTGTTTAGTAAACAGTCAACCACCAATATCTTGAGCAGGTTGAACAGATGGCTTCAGGGTTCAGGGCAACTGTATTTCCTTCAATTTCGTATCGCTTTGGGTAATGACGGCCATAAAATGCTTTAAAAGTATAAACAGCAACACACCCTCCTCTTGCTCTCTCTCTCCAGGCCAATGTACAGGGGTTCCGATATCTAGATGATAGGATCAGATAAATATGTAGATGAGAGAGAGAAGGAGCCACGAAGTGGAATGGATTTGAGGTCCCTAGAAATGGGAGATAGAGGAGAGAGAAATGAAAGCCCGTTAATGTTTCTGCATAGAAAGATAATTAGTTTTTGTGGTGTCAGACATCAAACATAAGGCCCCATATGTCCAAGCCAGGTATTTTACTGCTGAACTACATCCCTTGCTTAAGCAGGGTTTTAAGTTTTCTTTTATTTTGTGTTGGAGGGAACCAACACAATGCAAGAGTGTGATGAAGCTCAGACAATGGCTCCGGAATCTGACTCTAAAGTAGAAACAAGTATTCATTCAATGTGTTTCAAGCTGTACCTGGATTATTGGGCCCCAGAAGCTCTTTCCCCTCACACCCCAGGTTTTAACTTTTCTCTTCTCTTCTCTTCTCTTCTCTTCTCTTCTCTTCTCTTCTCTTCTCTTCTCTTCTCTTCTCTTCTCTTCTCTTCTCTTCTCTTCTCTTCTCTTCTCTTCTCTTCTCTTCTCTTCTCTTCTCTTCTCTTCTCTTCTCTTCTCTTCTCTTCTCTTCTCTTCTCTTCTCTTCTCTTCTCTTCTCTTCTCTTCTCTTCTCTTCTCTTCTTTTCTCTTCTTTTCTTTTTCCTGCTTTTTGGGTCACACCAACGATGCACAAGGGTTAGTCCTGGCTGTATACTCAGGAATTACTCCTGGCGGTGCTCAGGGGACCATATGGGATGCTGGGAATCGAACCTGGGTTGGCTGCGTGCAAGGCAAACCCCCTACCCGCTGTGCTATTGCTCCAGACCACAACACAGGATTTTCTGCAGAGAATGGAATCAGGTAATCAACCCACTTCACCAATCCCAACCCTGCTACTGATCAAGGGATGTGCTGGATTTGTGCTTGAAACCTGAGGACAGTCTGCTCTCCAAGTCCATCATCTCCCTTGAACATGTATCTCACTTGCTTGTCTCCATTTCTTTGCTTGCTTATTTCTACTTTGCAGAAGCCTTTCTCTCTCAAACTCATACTTCTCTTTCTCTTCGCTCACATCCTTCTAAATAAGTTTCAGTAAAAACTACCTTGCCTCACTGTTTCTACTTTCTATCAAAAGTAGAAAAATGAGGACATCAAGGACATCAAGGATCAGAGAGATAGTACAAGGGGTAAGGAGCTTGCCTCATACACAACCAACCCAGCTACCATTCCCAGCGGGGCATATAGTTCCCTGAGTACTTCCAGGAATGACCCAGGAAGTGATCTGAATCTTAGAGACCTCTTCCCTGACCTCCCTGGACACTTACCCCACTGGCAACGCTTCCGCTTCCATATTTGGGTTTGTCTCTGGCCTCGTCGTGAAGGATTCCCAACCCCATTGGTGTGATGCTGCCTGGTTGCAACTGAGAAATGCTCAAATCAAATCTTATAATTTGGAAAGAGAAAAAAATAAAACATAGAAAATGGAAAAAGGTAGACTGTCACACAGACAAGATAAACACAAAACAAAACAAAACATAACAAAAACCAAGAAAATTTGTCACACAGAACAGCTCTGTAAGAAACATTAAAATTCATTGGGGAGATGGAAAATTTTATTGGTCAGAAAGTCGCATCTTTATGAAGTAATAAAAAATGTCAAAGAAGGAAAAAATGAAGATAAAGTAGAATATTTTATTATTTCAGCTAAAAGAGCCTGATTTAAAATAATAGTAAATCTTAGATGACTATATAGCATATGAACTTCTGGAATGAATTACAGAAATGTCACAAAGGATAAGAGGGAGGATTCGAGCGCCTTTCACCACACACTGTTATTTAACAAGATCAGGTGCGTTCAAGGTGGTATGGCCATAGACGGGGGTATTGTTATCTGAAAATGAATCTGGATTTATTTTTAAATAATATTGAGAGGACCCCAGGACCTGGCTGAGCAAGCCCCACAGTGACCTCCTGCAAATCACCCCAGCAGGACAACAAAGGGAGGGAAGAGAGGGAAACATCTCCAGTCATTCCAGGAATCATACTTACAGCTTTATTTCGAACAACAAAGGCTAGTGGGAAAGATAGCTGTGATCTGGAAGATTTGAAAAACTATGGGCCGTTTAGTTTCTGGGGAGGTGTTGTTTGTTGCTCTCCTATTCTCCGAGCAGGATTCTTAGCTTGAAGCACTTGAGTTTTCCGGGACAGCTTCTCATAGGTTTGCTACTCAGTGTGGCACTCACACATTTTGCGTTGCTCACACATTTGCTGGTGATACTCCCAGGGGGGTGTTACACTTGGCATGTTTTTCACCCACAGAGGGATAAAATGAATTTTTAAAAAAACATATTTCACTTTAATATTAAGAATCCTACCAAAGATATATTCCCAGGAGTGGTATTGCTGGGTCAAATGGGAGCTCAATTTCTAATTTTTTGGAGAGAGTACCTGAGTCAAGATGATGCCTCAGACACAGCTACCCCCAGGTTGATTCCCAGCACCCCATGTGGTCCCCTGAGCACCACCAGAAGGGATACCTGAGCTCAGAGCCAGGTGCAGACCCCAAATCCAAGCTCCAAAACAAAACTTAAAACCCTGCTTAAGTAGGGATGTAGCTCAATGGTAAAACACCTGGCTTAAATATGTGAGGCCTTAGGTTTGATCTTTGGCACCACAATAGTAGTACTAATGATTAATAATAATAATAATAAATCTAATTAGATGTTTATAAACTATTTAAGATCAGGAGTACATTAGTCTTACCTGGGAGTTGGAGAGATTGTACAGTAGGCAGGGCACTTACCTTGCACACAGCTGACCCAGGTTTGATCTCTGGCAGCCATTTGGTCCCCAGAGTCCCAGTAGCTATGATCATCGAGCCAGAAGTTAGGCCTAAGCACCGCTTGGTGTGGCTCAAAAGCAAAAACAAGAAACAAAAATTAGTCTGACCTAGATCTACAATATCAAAAAAGAAAAAGAAAAAAAAAAACCACCAACCCGCTTATGGGTTGGAAAAAGTATTCAGGGTTAAGATGCTTGTAACCCAGGAATAGTTCCCAGTACTGCCAGGGGTGGACCATTCCCTCCCCAAAAAATAAAAATGAAAATTAAATAAAAAGATGCTTATAATTAGATGCTTCATCAAATGTTTATAAAGGAGATTTCCCTGTACTGTTTTGGTGTGTACCATTTGTCTTGGAGGACAGCAAAACTTAAACTCCTGTTATTCTGTTGTTTTATATTTTTAATCTTTTTTACTTCTTTTTTTTTCTTTTTTTTTGGGTCACACCTGGCGACGCACAGGAGTCACTCCTGGATCTGCACTCAGGAATTACCCCTGGCGGTGCTCAGGGGACCATATGGGATCCTGGGAATCAAACCCAGATCGGCCACGGTCAAGGCAAACACCCTACCCGCCGTGCTATCGCTCCAGCCCTCTTTTTCACTTCTTGGTCTCAAAGAAAATTACATCCCTTAAGGCAATTCCTCTTTGTATCTTGTTCATCTTTATAGGATGCCAAGCAGAAGAACTCCTGACTCCTGCATCCCCTAACCCCTGCTTTCTAGCTATCCCAGTCACACCAGGTCACTAGCTCTCTGGACTGATGCTATCCATTTCCTGCTGCCTGTAGGAGCATTTGTTTCATGATATAAAACAATTGTCCTTTTAATTTTTAACTTTGCTCTCTGCTTCTTAATCTTTCCCTGAAATTGGGTCTCAGAGATCTAGTATCCTCATCCTCTTTGAAAAGATAGCGAGCTTGAACTTTAGATATGTTAATTATCCACTGTGGGAGAAGCAGCCTAAAGCACAGGTTGATGGAAGCTAATTTTTTAAATTCCTTTTTTGGTTACAATCTACAGAAAACACGTGCATGGAATGAAGGACAAGACTTAACCACTTTTGCTGTTGAGATGCCATTTCCAGTCCCCAGTAAGGCTACCAAGTCCTCTCCTGTCTTTGTGGGCGAGGACCATGGGGGAAGGGGAAGGGAGTGGATGACTTCTCTTTCTGTGATGATGCCACCCATGGCTGAGGCAGTGCAGCAGGAATAGCTGGCAGTGCCAGGGACAGTGGACTAATGGTTGCCAAGCTCGAATGACAGGGCTGCTCTGAGGGCACTCAGTACATGTGGGACACCGGGAATTTGAATTAGAAGGGACCAGTATGACAATAATAGTTGGAAATGATCATTTTGGATAGGAACCAAGTGTTGAAACTAGGTGAAGGGATATACCTGATAACCTTTCAGTATCTGTATTGTAAACCATCAATACCCAAGAGGGAGGAGGAGGAGGAGGAGGAGAAGGAGGAGAAGGAGGAGGAGGAGGAGGAGGAGAAGGAGGAGAAGGAGGAGGAGGAGGAGGAGGAGGAGAGAGAGAGAGAGAGAGAGAGAGAGAGAGAGAGAGAGAGAGAGAGAGAGAGAGAGCCTGCCATGGGAGGGAGGGATAGCGAGAGAGAAACTGGAGGCATTGGTGGTGGAAAATGTACACTGGTGAAGGGACAGGTGTTGGAACATGACATGACTGAAACCCAATCACGAAAGACGTTGTAACTATGTGTCTCACTGTGATTCAGTTAAAAATAAATAAATTTAAATTAAAAAAATTTAAAACAACCACTTGCAAAGCAAGTACTCCATGCTCTTGTACTGTTTGACCAGCCTCTATTGGTTGCATTTTATTTTTTGTTTTCAGTGTTTTCTGACCATATCTGGTGGTGCTTCAGGGCTACTCCTGATGTGGTGCTCAGGCAAACTCCCAGCAGAGCTCAGGGGACTATGAGGTTCTAGGGAGTGAACAATTTTTCCTGCATTCAAATTGTGAGCTCCAGTTCTCTGAGTTCTTGGTCCAACCCTTGTTGCTTGTCAAACAGAAGTGCTTGCAATGAGTCTCCACATGGACCAAGGGGCTTTGTGTGGCTAGTATTTTTATCCTTAGTTTTATACATGAAAAAATCAATGCCCAGAGATGTAACTTGTCCAATATTACACAGCTAGCAAGTGAAGACAAATTTTATTTTATTTTTTAAATTTTTTAATTAGTGAATCACTGTGAGGTACAGTTACAGGCTTACAAACTTTCATACTTGCGTTTCAGTCATACAATGTACCCATCCCTCCACCAGTGCCCATTCTCCACCACCAATGGTCCCAGCATTCCTCCCACCACACCGTCCCCTCCACCCCGCCCCACATCTGTGGCAGGGCATTCCCTTTTGCTCCCTCTCTCCTTTTGGGTGTTGTGGTTTGCAATAGAGGTATTGAGCAGACACCATGTTCGGTCTATAGTCTACTTTTGGCACACATATTTCAACCCGAATGGGTCCTCCCAACATCCTTTACTTGGTGTTCCTTTCTCTATCTGAGCTGTCTTTTCCTCCAGCATGTGAGGCCGGTTTCCAAACCGTGGAGCAGACCTCCTGGTCCTTATCTCTACTACTCTTGGGTGTTAGTCTCCCATATTGTTACTTTATGTTCCACAGATAAATGCAATATTTCTATGCCTATCCCTCTCTTTCTGACTCATTTCACTTAACATGATACTTTCCATGTTGATCCACTTATATGCAAATTTCATGACTTCATCTTTTCTAACAGCTGCATAGTATTCCAAAGTGTAGATGTACCAAACATCTGTTCTCGGGCACTCAGATTTTCCAGATTTTGGCTATTGTAAACAGTGCAGCAATGAACGGAGTGGTATTGCTGGGTCAAATGGGAGCTCAATTTCTAATTTTTTGAGAATCGTCCATATTGTTTTCCAAAAAGGGTGAACCAGTTGGCATTCCCACCAGCAGTGAAAAAGAGTACCTTTCTCCCCACATCCGCGCCAACAGCGGTTGCTTTTGTTCTTTTGGATGTGGGCCAGTCTCTGTGGTGTGAGATGATATCTCATTGTTGTTTTAATCTGCATCTCCCTGATGATTAGTGATGAAGAGCATTTTCTCATGTGCTTCTTAGCCATTTAGATTTCTTCTTTGAAAAAGTTTCTGTTCATTTCATCACTCCATTTTTTAATGGAGTTGGATGTTTTCTTCTTGTGGAGTTCAACAAGTGCCTTGTATATCCTTGATATCAACCCCTAATCAGAGGGCTATTGGGTGAATATCCTTTCCCATTCTGTAGACTGTCGTTGTATTCTGGTCACTGTTTCTTGAAGACAGATTTTAAATCCTAGTAGTTTAGTTCCAGATTCCCACCGCTCAGTGCACCTAAGTACCTGAGACAGGCACCAACAATAAAACTTTGACCAAGTTTGTAAGATTTTTGTTTATTTCCATGATGTTGGCCACATGGGACAGCTATCTGCACTGGTGCTTAGCAGAAACACAGAGGGCTTGGTTATGGTGTGTCAATCAGAGTGACAGGTCAGGAATCCTAGTTTGCTTGCCCCTGTATCTACCTCCCATTACTCTACATTAAAAATGAGTCCAGGTTAGGAGTTTGACTTGGTGTAAAGCATTGGCCTTGCATGTATGACAGCCTGGGTTTATCTCTAGCACTGCAACATAATTAAATAATTTAAAAATTAAGTTCATTGGGGGTGTGTCAAAGATTTCCAATATAGTATTGTAGTTAAAAATCACATGCTATGAGAAATAAAAGTAAAATCAGGACCAGAGAAACAATATAGGAAGCTGTTCATCTGTCTTGCATGCAGCTAACTGGTTTGAATCCCTGGCACCACATTTGGCACCCTGAGCACCACCATGAGCAATGCTTGAGCACAGAATCAGAAGAAATCCCTGAGCACTGCTGGCTATGTCTCAAAAAAAAAAAAAGAATCACATGCTCTAGAATCAGTTAGAGTTGCGTATTAATTTCAGGACCACTAGTACTAGCTCAGGTGAATTATTGAAAACTGTTTCAATGAATTGTTTAAACCTCCTGAGCATTCTATTTTCTCTCTCTCTGTCTCTCTGTCTCCCTGTCTCTCTGTCTCTCTCTGTCTCTGTCTCTGTCTCTCTCTCTCTCTCTCTCTCTCTCTCTCTCTCTCTCTCTCTCTCTCTCTCTCTCTCTCTGACTTAGTCCTAGCATCTTATAGGACTGCTGTGTGGATTATGTCTGAACTGCTTCACACGATGCCTGGCACAAAGCGTGTACTTTGTTCAGAGTCGTAGTTCAGCTGATAAGGTTCTAACTTGCATACAGTTGACTCTGGTTTGATGCCCCACACTTCATATGGTGCCATAATGCCCACTAGAGTGATCTCTGAGCACAAAATCAGGAGCAAGCCTTGCTTCCTGCCTGCTGTGGCTTCCAAACAAAAACAAACAAAAACACATACTCCCTATAGAAAGAAAGACATAGATGAAGTGCTAGGATATCAACCAAATTATTTGACTTCTACCCAGTCACATTTTGCTCTCAAAGAAAATGTGGCTAGAAATAGTTTCTAAATCAAGAGGGACTCAGAAAGGGAGCAGGGAAAAGCAGGATTCTAGAATCCAGTTTTAGCTCACGAGATTTCCTGTTTAATACATCAACACAGTACACGGGATGGATACACTGAGCTGGGAGCAGTCTTCCAAATGCAACTACTGGCAATGTACAGGTATAAGTCAGAAAATGGTTCAAAATGTTCCCTATGGGAGCCTCGCATAGGGAGGTAGCACTCTCACGCAGGTGACTTCCTGTCCATGCAGCAAGGAGAAGGGGGAAAGCTTAAACTGCATGGTGTCTGCAGACAGGAAGGAAGATCATCCAGCAATCGGGACTGGCAGACAGTGCACAGGGATGACAAAACTCAGTCCCCAACCAAAAAAAAAAAAAAATTGGAATGGAAAATGAAAAGAAACTACACATTAGATCTTTTTTTTTTCTTTTTGGGTCACACCCGGCTATGCACAGAGTTACTCCTGGCTCATGTGCTCAGGAATCACTCCAGGCGGTGCTCGGGGACCATATGGGATGCTGGGAATCGAACCCGGGTTGGCCGCGTGGAAGGCAAACGCCCTACCCCGCTGTGCTATCACTCCAGCTCCCACATTAGATCTTCTTAATGATGCTTAAGTCACACTCAAGGTTCAGATATCAAAGGTAATATGGCCCCATAATTTATGTGGAAAGCATGATTGAAAGAAGATATTCCAGAGACATCTGGTCATGTGATAATGAAGGATCTGTTCCACTGCATTCGAGGGTCAAATGGGAGACACAGAGATCGGTCCGGAAAGGGTTTTACAGGCAACATGTAGGAATGTTGGAAGATGGGAGACTCATGTTCTGTAAGGACCATCTTGTCTGCAAGACCAGAAGTTGGGATTTTTACAGAGAAAGAGGACAGGGGAGAAAGGGTGGGTTGCAGACCAATGGACACCTAAATGAACAATAAAGTCCTGATGAGCCACTTCCTGAGGCACACTCCATCTTAACTGCAAACCTAAACAAAGTAAAGCTTTGGTGGGTGGGATGGAGTGGGTAAACTGAGGGTAAACTCTTCTTGTCTTTAGGTTTGGGGGCAAGGACAGCTATTCTTGTCTAAGTTTGATCTTTAACCCAGTTTCAGTCATTTCAGAAAATGTTTTAAAAGAAGATGTTAACCATCTGTAACAAAGTGCAAGAAATACAAGATCTCGGCAAAAGTCTTTGATCACCATTATTAGGAAAGAAAATAAGTCTTGTACTGGAAAATTGTGTTGGGTGTTTTCAAATGACCACCCTGACTTCTTTCATGGTGCCTAGAAAGGTTCATGCATTTGTTTCTTCCCTCGGTTGGGTGGTGGAAGGCTCACTGCAGAACAGCATGGAGTAATTAATATGGCAGAAACTCATCAAGCTGTCTCTGGAAGGTCAAATGCATGATGCACAGAATGCAATTAGGAGGTTAAACTGTGCTGTCAACTTTTATAGCATTAGCTGTCTGTAGGGGTCAATACCTCTCAAGGATATGGGTCTAAGAATAAAACTTTGAAGGAGCAAGAAGAAACGTTGCATCCTTAGTTTTTGCTTTAATTGCCTAAGACATCTTCAAATCCCCTATAAATATTAAAAATATAAGGCCAGAGATTTCGCTCAAGTGGTTAGCACACGCCCACGCCTTGCATGTGTGTGGCCCTGAAATAGTAATGTCAGTACCACATGCCCTGCTCACCAGTTCTGTTGGGTGTGATATAAATATTAAAATACATAAATAAAGAATTAATAAAAACATATAACCAACAATCATAAATAGACTAAACTGCAATCTCTAGTCAGAAGCAAGTGAAAAATAAATACACCCATTACATTAACATTTTTAGCTTCATTTGGTAGAATTCAAATGCAGAAAATAAAATTTCCAACCTAACTTATGGCAGAAAATAAAATCATTTAGAATTTATGGAAAAAATTTATTATTTTCATAAGTCAACTTGTGAGACGAGAGGAGCAAGTTCTGAACATAGTAAAGTTGGAATAATAAGTTAGTATTAGTTTTTCAACCAACATTTTGAAGGGAAAAGATCCCTGGAGTACATGTAGGGATACATGTGTGTCAGAATACAGTCAGGAAGAGTATAGGGCATATCTGTAAAGAGGGAGCTTGCTTAAGTATTGAAGTATTTTTGGATAGATAGAAAGAGAAAGATACAAGTGGCCCTTGTCACTTTCTGCATTTAGAAGGACAAGGAGACTATGACCACTCCTATTCTCCTCATTATGATACTTATAAGATATTGACAACTATCTACAAGTAAGTTTATAGATACATGTATCTGTCTTGTTGTGCACCATTTGTGTGCAAGATATTGTTTCAAGTGTTCTAAATGTACGCTTTTAGTTCTTAACAAACCTGTCATAGGAAGTGCAGGTATTGACGGCTTCCAGTTGAACAGGAAACAGAATTTAAAGGGTTGTGTAACTGTTTGGTTTCTCTGAGAAAATCAGGAACTCGGTTCATCCTGTTCTCTTAACATCTGTGTGTCCTTAACATATCAAAAATGCTCTGGGACTCCTCTTTGCAGATGACACCTTCATTGCTCCTTTTGGTGAGTCTTTTGTCGAAAGTTTAGAGGAAACCAGATGAAAATAGGCAGGAGAAAGTGAAACCATCCAAGATGTACATTTAACGTTGGGCCTTTCAGTGCAATGGCCAACACCAGTGATTTGGGGCCATTGACTTCAAGGCAGCAGGATCATCTTTGGTGCAACCATGTTCTTCTTCCTTCCCCGTGCTGTTGGTGGCCACTGTTGCGATGTCCAAAAGTCACACATGTGTTGGGAATCACAGCATTTGTATCAAAAGGACCATATATGATTGACAGGGATCACAATTGGCAATGGTCCCTGGATCCCACTCAACCATGTGGAGAAGAATCTAATTTGCAACCTCACCCCTGAGGCAGTGCTCTACCACCTTCAGCCACCTTCTTCTCCTTCCGCTTCAACGTTGAAAGCCATCCTCCTCCAGGCTGGAGAGGACTTCTACTGGCTGTAATCTGTCACTTTCAAAGAGTTTGTCCTGAGGTTTGGGTGCTCCCGAGACCCTGGGAGAACATCCAGTTCTGACTCATAAAACAAGAGGAGGAATTTACAACATGGGTTTTGGCCTTTGGCATAAAATTATCCACCCATTCCCTGTAAACAGAGAGCTCTGCTTTCCCCTAATGACTTCTTTTTTATAAAGTACTCCTGATCCCAGCAGGAGGGGAAGCTGCTGTTATGGTCCCGCAGAAACCCAATGAGAGGGGAAGCTGGAACTCTTCCGAGGCGGAGCTTCCAGATTGTATCTGCAGGTGACCTTGCCCTTGAGTAATACGGTTTGGGCAGGTGCAGAATTGCAACTAGAATGGCTATTTCTGTCTTCCTCTCTGGGGCTTTCTGTCCTTCTAAAACGTCATCATCCTTCATAGCTCTCTCTGGTTTCTGCCATTATCTTCAAGTCAAGGATGATGGATCCCTTGGGTGTACCACCCCTGATGTGTCCCTCCACCCTGCCCCACCACGACAAATAGTCCCTTTAATTAAGAGAACTCAGGAATTCTTAGAGCTGAAAACGAACTGAAAATTTGGTCTCCACAAAGGAGGCTGTAGGCTGGGGATTCTCCGCTGTGTCTCACAAGCTGGGGAAGTCAATTGGGAATTTCAGATGCCGGCTGGCCTGACACTGAGTCCCTGGCTCATTGAGCGGCATTACTAGAGGCTTAGTTAGTGACCCAGGACCCTCTTCAGCATCTGTGGTTTCCTCACCTCCTGCTCTCCCCTCAAGTGGGAAGAAAGCCCTGGTGTTTTCATGCAGATGAAACCATGCTAACTGTTGGCAGAATGAGGTCAGCCTGTGGGTCAGATTGGCCCGCAAAAGCCAGCTGAGCCCTCATCTCCCCCACCATCCCTTGGACTCCGTTTCAAAACCAAAATGAGACAAAGAGAAACGTTTGTCAGAAGAAGCAAATGGCAAGTTCCTCGGGGGAAACCGAAACCTTATTCTGTGAGTCCAAAACTCTGAGTGCTGAGTTTTCACATGGTTTTCTCAATCTCTGCTCACATGAGTTAAAGTTTACTTTTAATATCAGAGGATGAGATTGAACCATTTAGAAACATTCGATTTGAGGAGGTGGGGGGAAGGGTGGCAAGTAAATCACATATCTGCCTTAAGAATCAAAATCCAGGTGCTGGAGAGATAGTACAATGGTTTGGCACTTGCCTTGCATACTGCTGACTCAGGTTTGATCCCTGGCACCCCTTATGGTCCCCGTCCTAATGAGGAGTGATACCTGAGTGCAGAATAACAAGTAAGTCGTGAGCTATGCTGAGTGGGGCCTAACCCACCCTCTTCCTGAAACACCTCCCATTCCATCCCCCACAATGTACCAGACAGCCAGTGATGTAGCTCAGGGGTAGAGCCCTTGCTTTGCAGGTTGGGGTCCTGAATTTCTGGCACTGCCTGCCTCTCTTTTCCAGTTATGCCAGGTGTACTGTGGCCCCTACGAAAAACAAACCAACAAACCAGCACTAAGCCAGGTAGATGCTGCAAAAGGCTGGCGGGAGCACACCGTTTGCATGAGGAACCCCCTCAGTTTGATCCCCAGCTCTGCATGGTCCCTTGAGCATTGCTGGCACAGACCCCCTAGGAACCACTAAAAGTCACTGAGGCAAAGATTGAGCTGCTTTGGTCAAAGCCTCAAGGTTGGATTTCTTCTGCTCTGGGTGTTTTATGCCCTTCACTTTTACCCTTTCTTCTCCCCCTAGCAGATGTCCTAAAATAAATAAATAAATAAATCACTGTCACTGTCATCCCATTGCTCATCGATTTGCTTGAGCGGGCACCAGTAACATCTCTATGTGAGACTTGTTGTTACCGTTTTTGGCATATCAAATACACCACGGGTAGCTTGCCAGGCTCTGCCATGCAGGCGAGATACTCTCGGTAGCTTGCCAGACTCTCTGAGAGGGACGGAGGAATCAAACCCGGGTCGGCTGCATGCAAGGCAAATGCCCTACCCGCTGTGCTATCACTCCAGCCCAAATAAATAAATAAATAAACAAACAAACAAACAAATAAATAGTCAATCAATGTGGCTTTGTCCATAGTACTTTTTTTCACATGAAGCGGAAGAAGAAGGCACAGGGCAGGAAAAGAGGCAACGTTGGTCTAGAAGTGAAGGGATCTGTTCTTGGACAGCTACCAAGTACCCCTAGCCCTGAGCTTCCTCCCCCTGGGACTGGGTGACTGAGTGACCTTCCCTAGTGCACATGAATGGGGCAGTGAGAGCTGAGCTAATAATCCCGAGGCACAAACAGGCCTCACCCAGGTTGTTTGTGCTTGGCAAGTCCTCTAAAGACACCAGTCTCCGACTTCAACATTATAATACTGTCACACCCTTCTTCGAGCGTTATAGTGGGCATTGTAGATAGTATCTGTAAAATGTTTAGAGCAAGGAGACATAGGCCAAGTACCAAGTCATAGATGTCAGAATTTCTGTCAAGAGAGCAGGGCAGAGGGGAAGGTAGGAGGGAAGGAATCCCCCTCCTCCCTTCTAGCAGGGCTTTTGCATTGGTGTGAGGACCATGAAAGTGGAATACAGGGCTGGAGCGATAGCACAGTGGGTAGGGCGTTTGTCTTGCATGCGACCGACCCAGGTTCAATTCCCAGCATCCCATATGGTCCCCTGAGCACCGCCAGGAGTAATTCCTGAGTGCAGAGCCAGGAGTAACCCCTGTGCATCGCCCGGTATGATCCAAAAAGCAGAAAAAAAAGAAAGAAAGAGGAATACAAAGTCTTGTACTCACAATCACACACCCACTGACTGACTCACATAAGGAGCGCAGGTCACATTTCTGTCACAGGACAGGTTGCACACGAGTGAGGCGGTTTGCTATTGTTTTTATTAGATTTTTGTCTCATTATCTGCCATGCACAGTGTGCAATCAGTGTTACTACTGCTGGCGTCTGTGTATGAACATTTCTAGTCACGAGCAATACAAGCACTGCCACCAACCAAAATCCCATGAAGCAAAGACTTCCCTGGCTGCAGAGTCTTTCTAAAACCAGTTTATTCTACAGGGAGATTAATTATAGAAGCCACAGCATTTCCTGAAAGTGGTCAGGCCCTCACAGAGACTAAGACACTGCTTGACAAATGACGCTAGCCTAACACTCTGAAAAAACGATATGTGTTTGAAAGCGAACAGGAGGTAATGGGAATCTAAGGAGATGGGCTGTAAAATGGATTTTATGAACTAAGTTCAGTGACTGTGTATATTGTTTTCATCTGGGCTTGAGAAAGTTCTCTCTTGTCATGGACTCAGGGTCTGTCCTGGTGCTTAGCTCTTTGATTTGTAGGCTCTAGAGAACGGTTCCAAGAGTGAGGCTGTGAGTTTCATCACCAGACACACCTCAGGGGACGCTGCTCACCTGGGCCCAGAGAGGTCCTAGTTGTTGGGGGGAACTTCCTCCATCAAAGAAGGGAAAGAATCGGGGAAAACAGATGCCTTTGTATCTGGGTAAACATCCATGTGGTCATCGTTCCTGACAACTGGCCTCTATCATAATCCAGCTAGAGGAAAGAGTTCAGGAGAGAGGTCATCTATGAAGACATAATAGATCAACCACTCTACTGCTGCCTAACACAACTACACCTTCTCTTTGGTCTGTTCTGTGAAAAGCCTGTCCCAGAGAAAGCTGGGAATGAGTTTTGTTTTGGTTTAATTTTTTAATTCACTTTGAAAAATTAAATCACAATGGGATACACAGTTACAAAGTACAAAGTTACTCATGATAGGATTTCAGTCATATCCTGTTCCAACACCCATCCCTTCACTAGTGTACATTTTCCACCACCAATGTCCCCAGCCTCCTTCCCAACCCCCCTTCTGGTTCTATGATATATGATAACTTTTCAGTATCTGTGTTGCAAATCATAATGCCCAAGAGAGAGAGAAAGGCGAGGGGGAGGGGAGGAGGGAAGGAGAGAGAGAGAGAAAAGTGTCTGCCATGGAGGGAATGAGATTTAAACTGCAAGAGGTTGGGCATTCGCCTTTCATGTGGCCGACCCGAGTTCGATTCCGATTCCTTCGCCCCTCTCGGAGAGCCCGGCAAGCTACCGAGAGTATCACGCCCGCACGGCAGAGCCTGTCAAGCTACCTGTGCGTATTGGATATGCCAAAAACAGTAACAATAAGTCTCTCAATGAGAGACACTACTGGTGCCCGCTCGAACAAATCGATGAGCAATGGGATGACAGTGATAGAACAGTTTAAATGATGATTTGCAATGGGAGTTGATGCAAAGGGCCAGAGCACATGTGGTGCATGGCATGCTAGAGCCCTGGGTGCAGGCCCAGACACCCACACCCTCCAGCATTGTCAGGTGTGATACTGAGCATCCCTGGACTAAGTAGCACTGTACCCCCAGGCACAAGCATCACCACTTCAGACCTACACATGGGGATCGAGTATCAGCAGAATCCCCGCAACCCCCACCCCACAGCACCCCTGAGCAATGCTTAGGAGCACCTGCCCCCCAATAAAAATTAGTTTAAAAGATTATTTGAGTTCTTGGTGGTGGTGGTTTGTTGGTTGGTTTGGGGGGCCACACTTGGCAGTGCTCAGGGCTCACTGAATCTGCACTCAGTGAATCTGCACTCAGTGAATCTGCACTCAGGAATCCTTCCATTCCTGATGCTGCTTGGGGGATCACATAGGATGCCAGGGATCTAACCTGGGTCAGCTGCATGCAATGCAAGTGTGCTACTCTTTGTGCTATCTCTCTAGCCCCCAACGGTGATTTAGTTTTGCCCTGCAATATACAGTCTTTTTCTCATTCTTTGTGGAATGTATCCAGTTGATGAGGAATTACAAAGACCCCCTCCCCCAACTTCTCTGTTCTTGATGCTTTTCTCTATATTTTCATAACATGACGAGAGTCCTTTAGCGCAGGGTGGGTGGGGGAGGGATACTATGTCACTTCCCAAGCAAACTGATTACCTACGAAGCCCAGGATATCACAAAGCAACTTTCAGAAAACAATTTGAAAATTGCTATTTCAAGAGGAGCACACAGGCTGTCATCACAGTGGGAAAAATATCCGAACATTGTTCTGCTTCTTTACCCTTAATTATGGTTTCGCACTGTTTTTATTTTTAATTATATATGGGGGGTGGCAGCACATAATCTTCTGAGTGCTTAGGTTCCCTTAAAATGTTCATGTAATCCCCAGAGGACCCTGCACTCAGCAGTTCATGAAACGGCTTCCCTGGTGCCAGGCCCCCCTTCTGCCTATTACAAATTTCCCAACAGCAAGGCCCAAGTGTAATGTCCTCCTGGACCCAGTGTCTGGCACCATCCTGGGCACAGAGCAAATACAGCTTGTCAGGCCCCTTCTCATAATAGCCACTATTCCTATTCTAATCAGTCCTCACACATATGTGGTTGATAAAACCAATGAGTGCTCTTGGTGCTTGGTGGTTCTTTTTCTGGAGCCCGTGAAGAAGAGGCATGCTTGAAGTACTCTGTGGAGAGTTTTGCATATGTTAGCCTTCTCCTTAATGTCTGTATCAAACGCCAAGGTTGGTGTTAGCTCCAGTTTACATAGAAGGAACCAAAAGCTCAGAGGTGACACAACTTGACAAAAGTCATTCCACAAACCATTAAATAAGGGACCAACTCAACCAAGGTCAGCCAGACCCCCATGCCAGCAGTTCTTTTCATGACATATGTTGCCACACTGCTAAAAGTTTGATAGATTGATTGCTAGTGTAGCAAGAGTCAATGAGACACACTCGCACTTTAACTCACACTTTAACATAGCCAAAATACCCATCAACTAGATCCCCAGGGAACAATTCCTAGATCTGAATCAATCTTATAAAACTCTTACTTCCCAGGCCCTTCCATATAGAGTTTCAAGAAGAGTTGTTTTGGGGAAGGAGCCAAGCACAAAGTTAAAGGCAATTAGATGAACCTTTGATTTTTGTCCGACCTTTCCTGGGCTTTGATGGTGGTGGGTGGGTGAGGAAATAGTACCAAAGAAATGGCGCAATGAGTCTGGCAAAGGAAGGAGAGAAAAGAAAGAAAACACACCTCCTCTTCATTTCTTATCTCTCCAGTTCTGGTTGGTTCGGTTCAAGAGTAATTTTGGAAAACTCTGGAACGTACACAATCAATCAAATCATAACAGTACCCAAGGAAGATGGAGAGCAAAACCCAGAGGTCACAGCAGGAAGGGAACTGGGAGGTGACGTCGTCACGCCTTGCTATCTGGAGAGACAACTATATTTCAAGACATAAAACCAACCAAGTGCTTCATATTAACAACTGGAAGAAGAAAAGAGAGAGTGGGGCTGGGGCAATAGCACAGCGGGTAGGGGGTTTGCCTTGCATGCAGCTGACCCGGGTTCGAATCCCAGCAATCCCATATGGTCCCCTGAGCACCGCCAGGGGTAATTCCTGAGTGCAAAGCCAGGAGTAACCTCTGTGCATCGCCAGGCGTGACCCAAAAAAGAAAAAAAAAAAAAGAAAAAAGAGAGAGTGAGCTAGGGTAGTTATTAAGCTGTGCAAATGTAGAGCTTCCTTTTTATTTTATGATGCATATGTGTGGTGCCAGGGATTGAACCCGGGGCGTCAGTTACACAAGAGGAATACTCATCACTGATCTATATCCCCGGTGCCTATGGAGTCTTTCTGAATAAGAGCCATAATCACTTGCTAGGCTGGTATGGAGGCAGGGAAAGGATAAACAGTGGACACCAGACTTTTAAAGTTCTTCCAATTAGAAATTTCTATAATTGTATGGTTCCTTTGGATAATTTCCTTATTCCATCTTACTCTGTTCTGGGGCTAGCTTTTCATTGGTTTCCTTTAGGACAAAAGAGACACTTATTCCCTAGAAACTCACAGATTTCTGGTCATGAAATAAAACGGAGAAATGTGCACTTTTCCTCTCACACATGAGCCTCTGAAAACCAGGCGAAAAGAGGAGGGTGGTTTATTATAGGCGAGGCTCCCAAATCTGGCTTACCCATCTGATTTCTTCTTTGTTTCCTATGACATTTGGATACAAACAGAATCTTAAATATAACATCAAAGCTCATCATGTGAATTGAGTGTTAGGTGTGATAAGTCACGACAAGGAGATGGTTGACGCGTGTACTGAAAAGGAATTGTGGGACTCGAGCATAAAGTAATAATGAGTTGTGTCAGCTAAGAGACATAGGGAAGAAAGGAGAAGGAGATTTGAAAAGCAGATAGTCCATGTAGCAGAGAGCTAATTATCTTGACATCTAATCTTCCAGGAGGCTAACAGTTAGTTCACTCGCTAAAAGTCAGCCAGGAGTGAGACACAGAGATATTTTTAAACATGCCATTTTCATAATCCACCCGTGCCTGCTTCCAAGAGTCAACCCCTTAAGGACCAGACTATTAGAACAAAATATGAAATACTCGCTGCCGTAGATACTGGGAGGTTATTAGCAATAATAATCCCTTTACCGCCATTCAAATGAGTTTCTGAAACTTGCTGCTGGTACTTTGTGGGAAAGCAGCAGCTCTAAGTAATCACCCACTTTATTTTGTGTCGCTATTTTTGTCTGATTAGATATAATGGTTTGGAAAGTGGTCTGGGCAGAGGGGGTGAGGGATATTAGAGACATGAAAGCAAAGAGCAAGACCTAGGCAGGATTACACTTCCAGAATTCCCTCTAATTGGTTTTATCTTGACCATTTAGGTAAATTAATAGCGTTACATTATTTTCAGGCACTTTACTCAATGAGCTCATTAATCGTTACAACAGTTCCCTGAAACATGTTCTGTCATTCTTAGTCCTAGAAAGGGAGCTGATGATCAGAGAGGCTATGTAATCTGCTCAAGGTCACACAGGAAATAAACCCAAGAGGTCCAACCCATACCCAGCCTGTCCTCCCTGTCAATTCCATGCCCTCAACTTCCTTGCTATGTGGCTTCTACGAACTTGTCAGCAGTGTTATTAGACACCATGCTGGACACTGCAGCTGAGGATACAGTGTGGGCCTGGCAGACAAGGCCACTGTCCTCATAAACTGTGTGACCCGGTAGCAAAAGGAGACACTACACAACAATTTTTTTTGTTTTTATTTACTTTTATTAAAAACACAATAATTTACAAGTACAGTCATTTCAGTCATTCAGTGTAACCAATAAGCGTAAACACTATCACCAGTGTAAACTTCCCTTTACCAGCGTCCTCATTTTCCCTCCCATCCCCAACCTGCCCCCTTAGGCACATAACAACTTTACTTTCTATTACTTTTTCCAACAATACTTGCGAGTAGTATGATCAGAAAATAAATTGGGGGGAGGGGCTAGAGTGATAGCACAGCAGGTAGGGCGTTTGCCTTGCACGCAGCCGACCCAGGTTCGATTCCCAGCATCCCATATGGTCCCCTGAGTGCAGAGCCAGGAGTGACCCCTGAGCATTGCTGGGTGTGACCCAAAAAGAAAAAAAAAAAAAGAAAAGAAATCAGGGGGAGGGAGAGTGGTTATGGTGCTGCCAGCAGGTCAACCTGTACCTCTAGGGCAAGTGCATCAGCAGCCTGATGGTGTCTTCAGGCTTTCTGATACCCCCAAATTGCCACTATGCCTTTGGCCAAACCCCAACAACTTGGGACCAAGTTCACCAAGAAATTAGGTAATCAAACATTGTGAACTAACTTACAAAATTAAAAAAAAATTTAAAAAGTAATGTAGAATTCATGCCCAATTAAATCAGCTCATCAATGGCTGAATAAATAGCAGTGCTCCTACATCTAAAAAAGAAAATCAGGGGGCTGGAGCAATAGCACAGTGGGTAGGGCGTTTGCCTTGCACACGGCTGACCCGGGCTCAATTCCCAGCATCCCATATGGTTCCCAGAGCACTGCCAGGAGTAATTCCTGAGTGCATGAGCCAGGGGTAACCCCTGTGCATTGCCGGGTGTGACCCCCCCCCCAAAAAAAAGGAAAGTAAATCAGTGAGAGCCAATTTGTGATTGCTATATAATTTTAACCTTTGTTAATAAGGAAAATAGGGGCTGGAGCGATAGCACAGCGGGTGGGGCATTTGCCTTGCATGCGGTCAACCTGGGTTCGATTCCCAGCATTCCGTATGGTCCCCCGAGCACCACCAGGGAATAATTCCTGAGTGAGCCAGGAGTAACCCCTGTTCCCTGTGCATCGCCAGGTGCGACCCAAAAAGCAAAATAATAATATAATAATAATAATAATAATAATAATGAAAATAACCCCCTTTAATAAAATATAATAAAAACAATTATTCACATTTGCATGAAGTAAGTTCTCATCTCTGGACTCAAACATAAATTGGATTAAATTTTATCTTATATTTGAGTCTCACTGGGCTGGAACTATAGCACAGCGGTTGGGCGTTCACCTTTCACGCGGACGACCCAAGTTCAATTCCTCCGCCCCTCTCAGAGAGCGCGGCAAGCTACCAAGAGTATCAAGCCCGTGCGGCAGAGCCTGGCAAGTTACCCGTGTGTATTGGGTATGCCAAAAACAGTAACAATAAGTCTCTCAATGAGAGACGCTACTGGTGCCCGCTCGAACAAATCGATGAGCAACGAGATGACAGTGACTTTAGTCTCATTATGGTAATCATCATGCCTGACCTGTTACATTAATAAAACTTTTAATGAAATTCTGTGATAACATATTTTGAAGTTTACATGAAATAGGTAAGGCCTACTTGTGTAAATTTTCCCCCTACACTTTATATAAACGCTGTGGTTTGCAAAATTGTTCATGATGGTTTTAAACAATTTTAAAGTCCTAAATAATCTCAAGTAGCAGAGAGCTCTGAAGAAGAGAGGAAGTTCTTATTTTCCCCCAATAAAGAAAATAGCTTGTTCTTCAAGCCCATATTCTCCCTTGAACCAGTATCTCACTTGTTTATCTCTGTGTCTCTTTTCTTGCTTTTTCCACTCTGGAGAAGCTTTTGTTGTCTATTGAACACATATTCTCCTCTTCCTCTCCTCTAGTATCATTCTAAGCAAGTTACGTTCAATAAAAACTATCTTACTTCACTAAAAAAAGTTAAATAAAATTAAAATAAACAACATCATCAGCCTTTCAACTCATTGAAACTCATTTAAATCATTGACAAGGTTTGTTTTAGCCATAACATTAACAGGATGCCACAGAATTGACCAACATCTCCCCATCTCTGAGGCTTTCAAACAGCCGTGAGAGGTGAGTGCTAGTCCTCCACTTCATTAGGAGAAATATTTATTGAGCACTCCTTTTGGAGCCCAACCTTGAAATAAGCAACTCCACATGACTGATTCAATCGCTCCTCAGAGCAAATCTATGAAGTAAACATGATACGCATGAAGGAAGTCAAGGCTTAAGAAGGGCTCTGTGTAAAGTCCAAAGCCAGAATGTGGAGGACAGGGGTCATCTGCTGCATAGCCTCGGTAGCCTGAGTTCGCTGACCCTAATGGGAGTTATGACTTTTCCCAAGGCCCGGCAGCCAGTTAGCGCTTGAACTTGGATCCTTTGTTCTTTCTTCCACCACTGAAAAACTTCCAACGCCAAGGTCTGCTTCCACTGTGTAGACACACAGGCTAGTAAAAGATGCTTTGAAAGGAACTCCAGTAGGCATAAATAGAGAACTGCGATCTACTGGTTGTAAAAGGTTGTGGCTCCTCTCAGCTTGCTTCTCTGGGAACAAAGAAGGGTTGCATTTTGCCTGCATGACTGTGGAGGATCATCGCTGTCGCCTGGTCCGTTTTGGACACATTTATTATTGTGATAGCAAAAGTTGAAAAAACACAGAAGTGAGCAACACAGACATGGCAAGATTTACTCTTAATGCCACTAACAAACAGAAGCAGACGTTCAAGCCTGCGGAGTCATCAGAAGCGGGGAGAGCGGGGAAAGTGAACTCCGAAAACCTCATGGAGTTTTCCAATGTCTTAGTCTTGGTTTTCAAAACTTCCTAAGAGTAAACAGCACTTGAAGTGTTGTGATGAAATTGGTAAACAAGCATTCTTAGGTATGTCTAATGTCTCTCCCCTTTAAATGTCACCTAATGCCATTTATGGGATATAACGTCTCACTATTTTAATATCCAACTAAAAACAGAAAACGGCTTATTAAAAGTTGAGACATCTGGGTCATTTTATTTTTTGATGAATTTATTTATTTATATTTTAGTCTCCATGAAATTACAGAGTTATTCATGATTAGGTTTCAAGCATACAATTTTACACGATCCCTTTACTTTGAACCAGATTAATTTTGTAAAGACAGGAATCGATCAAGAACAAAAGTGCTTAGTATAAAAATGGTCTATCTTTCTAAATAAGTGTGTAGACAAAAAGAGAGACACTCAAAGTAAGAACTTGGGACGGTGAGAATAAAAAAGCGTTACGTTCCAGAGAGTGAGTGGGAACGGTAGGCGGGGTTTGGGAGCCGCAGTTTACTTCCCTGTCACTAGATGGGGCTCGTGGGTTGAGGTTATTTCCCTTCCATATTTGCATTTTGTGTCCGGCAACTTAAAGAGTTCATCTGGGACTGGGCTCCGCATTTTAAAAGATAAGTTATTGGAAGGTATTCAGTGGGAATTCTAATAAGATTGACTTTTTTGTTGACCACAATAGTCTTATTGAGCAAAGCGAGCTTTATCCCAATTTAACATGAAATAGGTCACTATTAGCAAAGACAGCTTTATTGTGTTTGTATTTGGGATTAACGGATAAAATAAATAGTTCTTTTCTTCCCACAGGGGTTGAGGAGCCAGCTTTATTCTAAATGACTGAAGACTTCTGTTCTTTTCAACAAACACAGTCCTCCAATTAGGAGCTGCAAATAAGATTATATGCCCTGAATAAATCTGAAAAGGCCCTTTTATAATTAGAAAGTTGGTGTGTGGGAAGCAGTAAGCATTAAGGCTCACTGTGGCTTTATTAAGAGAGTGACATGAAGATTTCCCAAATCCTCATTTGAGTGCTTTGAATGATCACATAAAAATGATAGAAAACACTAGCACGCTCCCTCTCGTCTTCCACCTCCACACACCCATGAGCCCTTTCACATACAAGCCATGGAAATAAGTCAACGCTTTCTACGTTATCAGGTATAAACATAGACGGGAAATCATCTCGAGGAAAAGATGAAGTTAAATAGCCTTGCTAACAAGGGGCACTCTTGTATATTTTCACTTAAACTCTTCCATAATTGTCACTCTATTTCCACTAGAACTTACATTTTTGTTAAATACTATTGGGTTTCCTACTCGGGGCGTATTCAATATGCCAAAAACAGTAACAAGAAGTCTCACAGTGGAGACATTACTGGTGCCCGCTCGAGCAAATCGATGAACAACGGGACGACAGTGCTGCTATTGGGTTTACCGCCAAAAGCTGCCTGGCCCACAGATACACAGAAGTAATTGTACTCATCTACCCATCTAAATTTAATATGTCTGTGACTATTTCCTGGATGAATCAATGCCTCCAGTGCTCTGAACGGCCTGGTCAGACGAGATGGCCCTCACAGAACAAGACTCTCTTGCAAAGTGGCTTAGGGGTAGGGGCGGAGAGGGAGATTGAAGGAGGTGGTCACGGTTGTGTGCAACTAAACTGAGGGCAGGTTAGGCTGGCAAGGCAGGGGGAAGACCTGAGAGTCTTCAGGTCTGAGGGAAAAGAGCGGATCCAGACACGGCTGACAAGCTGAGCCAATCTCCATCTCAGTGTCTTCCACAAAGTGGCAGCCATTGTTGGGGCCGAGCTACCTAAAGGGTCGGACCAAGACCCCTGCCTGCTCTCAAGAAAACTGACATTCTAACCATTTCTTAATTGTGACCCCTTTTTATTTTTCTTTACCACATATTTTTTTCCCTATAAAATGGGGATAGTAAGACTTATTTCACAAACTGGAAAGAAAGGCAATAAGAAGGCCCAGACAAGGCACTGATGCCTAGGAAGCACTCAGTGAATGCCTCACAAATCCATGGATTTTCCTTCTGAAGCAGGAACCAACTCTTTACCTGCCTTCTCCGTTTTCAAATCCAGTTAAGGAAATTAAATTGCAAAGTTTTTTTGTTGTTGTTTTTTTTTGCTTTTTTGGGTCACAACCGGTGATGCTCAGGGGTTACTCCTCGCGATGCAGATCAAAACAACTGTGAGATATCATTTCACACCACAGAGCCTGGCCCACATGCAAAAGAACAAAAGCAACCAATGTTGGCATGGACGTGGGGAGAAAGGGATTTTCCTTCACTGCTGGTGGGAATGCGGACTGGGTGAGCCCTTTTGGAAAACAATATGGACGATTCTCAGGGGTTACTCCTCGCTCTGCACTCAGGAATTACTCCTGGAGGTGCTCGGGTAATTGGGACCATATGGGATGCCTGTGATCAAACCCGGGTCTCAAATCCGAGTCTCAAACCGGTCAGCCGAGTGCAAGGCAAACATCCTGCCTGCTCTACTATCACTCTGGCCCTGAGACCATTTTTTTTAAAAATTTTGTGGATGAATAATATATATACACACTTACCTCTAGAACATAGAACATCTCAGGAATAAATGGTTGAGCTTTGCTTTATACAATTTAAATTATGAAAAGAATTCAGAAATTTGATAGCAATGTTGAAAATATTCCTTCAATTAATAATTTCCCTACTTCTCCGAGTCCAATATAGAAATGTAGACACACATCACTTTCCAGGGGTCACGGTGCCAAAAAGGCTGTAGGACTGTTTAACTGAAGCTTCCAGATCCAGGAGGAAACATTGACTTTATGTCACATCAAGGAATAATTCACAGACATAGAAAGATTGCACTCATCTGTGGAATATAGAATAATAGACTATAAGACGAACACCCAAGAATAGTAGAAATAAGTACCAGGAGGTTGTCACCATGGCTTGGAGGCTGTTCTCTCATTCTGGGCAACTCAGAGAAGGGAACAGCAATTTACTGTGGTTGTTGGTCATGTGGGGGAAAGATGATGAGGGCCAAATATAGACTAGAGACTGAACACAATGGCCACTCAACACCTTTATTGCAAACCACAACACCTAATCAGAGAGAGAGAACAAAAGGGAATACCCTGCCATAGTGGCAGTGTGGGGTGGGGGGAGACGGAACTGGGGAGGGGGGGTGAGATGTTGGGTTTACTGGTGGTGGAGAATGGGCACTGGTGAAGGGATGGATTATCAAACTTTGTAAGGGAGAAACATGAGCACAAAAATGTATAAATCTGTAACTGTACCCTCACGTTGACTCACTAATTAAAAATAAACTAAAAAAAAAGGAATAATTCAAGCTAGCAATTTTATGAGGTATAATAAAGTCACATAGAACTTAGCATCAGCAATATGTAATGGTTCGCTTTTAATGGGTCGGACTTTTGTGGGAGATCCTAACAAGAATAGTAAGTCTGTTGCTGAAATATTGAAGGTAATCAAAACGGTAGCCATCTCTCTAGACTAAACTAAGCTACATCCCCACGCCAGCTGAGAAGAAATTTTCTTCTTTCTCGGGAAGAAACGCGGCATGTCGTCAACTACAGTGTGATGTCCATTAAGCAAACAGACCTGGTGGCGTGGGAATGGGATATAAGGGGAAAAATTATGTACATGGAACAGTGGGACGCTGGTGGAATCTCGAGCCGGAGCCGATACCAGCGCAAGACCTTCGGTTCCAGAAACTGCTTCCAGACACTCTACTAGTCTATCAACTAAGCCAGAGCCCCACGTCTGCTGATGACGGGAAATAACCATCCTTTTCGTTTTTTTCGTTTTTTTTTTTTTTCCCTTGTCAGGCAGCGTGGCGATTACTAAACAGGCGTGAACTCGGTGGCGCGGGGCAAGGGGGAAAAAGAAAAGTTATGTAACAAACAGCGGGACTTAATATCTCTATATTCTTAGCAGTGGAGAACTATCAAATGCCTCCTTGGCAATAGGACTGCTTTTCTTTTTTGGGGGAAACCCCAACAACGGTAGTGAGTTGTGTGTTGAAACATGGAATGTAATCGAGATAAGGCATAAATGAAGTGAAACTTATCAAGTACAAGGGTGGGGACTGGGGAGGTGGGAGGGGGCGGCAGGTATACTGGGGGGGGTTGGTGATGGAGGATGGGCACTGGTGAAGGGAAGGGTGTTTGAGAATTGTATAACCGACATAATCCTGAGAACTATGTAACCCTCCACATGGTGATTCAATAAAATTAAAAAAATAAATAAATAAAAATAAAGTCACATAGAAGAACTTGATAAAACATCACCTAAAACCCATGATATTTTGGTTATGACACCAAAAGCTTAAGTAACCAAAGCCCAGTAAATGAAATTTCATTAAACTAAAATTCTTTGTTTTTTTTTTTTTTTTTTTTTTTTTTTTTTTGCTTTTTGGGTCACACCTGGCAATGCACAGGGGTTACTCCTGGCTTTGCACTCAGGAATTTCCCCTGGTCATGCTCAGGGGACCATATGGGACGCTGGGATTTGAACCCGGGTCGGCCGCGTGCAAGGCAAACGCCCTACCCGCTGTGCTATCTCTCCAGCCCCTAAACTAAAATTCTTTGTAAAGCAAAAGGAACAATCAACATAATGAGAATGAAAAAGAAGCTTGTAGAATGGGAGAAAATATTTGCAAACCATATGTGTGATGATAGGTTAGTACCTAAAATATTTAAGGATGACCTACAACTCCATAGCAAAAATATATAATGATTTTCAAAGGACTTGAATAGACATGATTTAAAAAATGGCCAAATATACATGAGAAAGCTCTCAACATCACTGTTTCTCAGGAAAACACAAGTCAAAACTATTACCCTACACCTGTTGAAATGGCCTTTACATAATACTGAAGAAACAACAAATGTTGGCAAGTTTCAATGACATTAAAAACTTGCTAGTAATATAAAATGGCCTAGCCATATGGCAAACAGAATGATACTCCTCAAAAAATTAAAAATACAGTTACCATATGACTAAATGGTCTCCCTTTCTGATATGTATTTCAAAGGAAAAAAGTTTGGATCTTGAAAAGATCTGGAATCATTGTTCACAAGGGCTAAGATATAGAAGGAAAATAAATGTTCATCAACAGGCGAGTGGAGAGAGTAAATGTGGTTTATGTATACAATAGAAAATTTTGTCGTTAAAACTAAGGAAATCCTGTTTTAAGGCATAAGGCACTTGACAATATTATGCTAAGTGAAATAAGTTTGTCACAGAAGGACAAATACTGTGCAGTTCCACTTACATAAGTCAAACTCAAAGAAGATGAGAGTGAGATGGGCAGGCATCAAGGACTAGTGGGGAGAGACGTGCGGAGTTGCTATTCAGTGAGTAGGGGTTCTTAATTGGGCAAGAAGAAAAGGGTTCTCCTCCTCTCCCCTCCCCTTCCCTTTCCTTCCTCTCCCCCTCCCCCTCCTCTCCCTTCTTTCCCCTTCTCTCTCTTCCTTTCTTTCTCTCCCCTCCTCTCTCCCCTTCCCTCCCCTCCTCTCCCTTCTTTCACCTCTCCTCTTCCCTCCCCCTTTCCCTCCTCTTCCCTTTTGTCCCCTCCCTCCCCTCTTTCCTCCCCTCCCGTCCCCTCCCCTCCCTCCCCTCCCCTCCCCATCCTCTCCCCTCCCTCCCCCTCCCTCCCCCCTCCCTTTCCTTCCCTTCCCTTCCCTTCCCTTCCCTTCCCTTCCCTTCCCCTCCCTCCCCCTCCCCTCCCCATCCCCTCCCCTCCCCTCCCCCCCCCTTCCCCTCCCTTCCCTTCCCCTCCCTTCCCTTCCCTTCCCTTCCCTTCCCTTCCCTTCCCTTCCCTTCCCTTCCCTTCCCTTCCCTTCCATTTTTCCTCACTTTTATTTATTTTCTTTGTATTTGAGGCACACCTAAAGGTGTTCAGATTTTACTCCTCTCTCTGTTCTCTCAGTGCTTAGCGATAATTCCTGTGGTTGGGGAGTGTCAGGGGACTATATCAGGTGCTAACGATGGAACCCACATCAGCCATGTGCAAGGGAAGCATTCTACCCACTGTACTTTCACTCCAGTTCTCCCTGTTATATTTTCCCGAGGTGGTTGTTTTCCCTCTTTCATCTGTGTATATTGGCAAGCTCTCTGTGATAGGAAAATCTCTATACAACTCTATTGTCTTATTTTTGCCAGTATCCACCACCTATCCCATATTTGTTCCTTAACAATAACTGGTTATAACCATTTTTCATCAATGGTGCCATGGTCTTTCAAGTCACAACTTATAAACTTGAGTATCGTTCTATTTATTTATTTATTTATTTATTCTTTTTTGGGGTCACACCCGGCAATGCACAGGAGCTACTCCTGGATCTGCACTCAGGAATTACTCCTGGCAGTGCTCAGGGGACCATATGGGTTGCTGGAATTCAAACCCAGGTTGGCCGTGTGCAAGGCAAATGCCCTACCCGCTGTGCTATCGCTCCAGCCCCCATTAAGTGTCATTCTAAATTCATTCAAACCTCAAAGAAAATTAATTCTCCATCTTTGAAATAAATCAACAAATACCACCTCTACACATTTTTAAATAGTTTTTGTCTTTTCTGAAATTAGAACAAATCATACTGCTCTCATCTTTGAATGAAGTTTAAACCAAACTTAAAGTTTTAATCAGTTAGCTGCTGTCACCTCTCAACCCATTAAAATAGAAAGGAGTGGGTCAAATAAATAGAGATAAGTTTAACATTGAATATTTTGCCTCCATACAATAAGCATTTCTCTTTCAGTACAAATAAAATTGAGGTTTGTACTCTGAGTGGCCCTGGCTTTCTAATTGTTGCGCTTGATTTGGACTTGGCAATGTGTGCTGTACCCAACTCTCCCTGGTCTCTCTTTGGCCTGCTTCCCTGGACTCATCACCACATTCAAAGAGTGCTCCATCATTCCAATGTGATCTCCATTCCTCAGTGTGTCCTCTCCCTCTCCCTCCCCCTCTCCCTCTCCCTCTCCTTCTCCTTTTCCTCTCTCCTCTCTCTCTCTTCCTCTCTCTCTTCCCCTCTCTCTCTCTCTCTCTCTCTCTCTCTCTCTCTCTCTCTCTCTCTCTCTCTCTCTCTCTCTCTCTCTCTCTCCTCCCTTAAATATTTGCACCAGTTGTTCACACACTCTGGAACTCCTTTCCCATCCCTGTCCTTCTCCATCTTCTGACTTCGGGTTAATTAGGATGTTAGGGGAAGAGCAAGTCACAGATACTGTATCATGGTAGGAGACACTCTTACACTTCCAGAACCACCATTCAAAGCCAAACTGGCTAGGTTAACTATTTATAAGGGTCCACTCATTCCCCCCATCTCTGTAGGGAACCCAAAAGGGAACGTTCTAGAGGAAATGGTACAGAGCCATGGAATTTATTTATTTATTTAGATTTTTGGGTAACAGCAATGCACAAAGTTTGCTCCTGCTCTGCACTCAAGAATTACTTCTGGCATTGCTCAGGGGACCATATAGGATTCTGGGAATCGAACCCGGATTGGCCGCGTGCAGGGCAAACGCCCTACCCGCTGTGTTATCACTCCAGCCCCATAGAGCCATGGAATTTTAATTGCAGTTTAGAATTACAAATGAGAGTGAGCCAAAGTTTGCAAAAGTTTCAAAACTGAGAAATCACTATGAATTCTGCAGTGATGCCAGAAATGGTTCTGAGAAGGTCCATGCAAATATACGCACAAGTTACATAATAAGTACAGAAAGTTTTTCTCCCCTTTCTACAGTCATTGAAACCAAAGCCAAGATGATTATTTTTCCTACTACCCACTAAAAACGGGGGTGGGTGCAATCAAATGAGAGGCAGTAAGCTTTATATAGCCTATTGTATATTCCTATAATTAATATTTCTAAGTACTAATCAAATTGGGGTTTTGGATTTGAGCAGGCTTTGCTCTTAGAATTGTTGCAATAGCTTTGGATATGGCTATTGATTTTCTTCTGAGCTGTTATCCATTTGACAACTAGGGAAAATGATCTTTGAATCTGAACTGCCAGATTTGATTCCCAAGAAACAATGAACGTCCATTAGAAGGTCCATATATATTAATGAGCTAGAGAGAGTTGAACTTCATACTCTGTAATTATATTTCACAATTGCTTTTACACTTAAAACAAACTCTGATATTATTTTTGTGCACCACTGAAAACTAATTATTTATACATGTTGCAATTTTGACTTAAAAATGAACTTTTTATACTTTTTGAGGAGGGGGAAATGGCAGTGAATAGAATATAATAGGTTCTCTAAAATTATCACTTACCAAAAATATTTCCTTTTACTCTAAGAAGGCCTATTAAATAGAAATGTTTGCATTATTTAGTTTGTTTGCTTGCTTACAATTGTTCTTGTTGAGATTTACAATCTAATTACTTGACTCTGACATCAGAATTATGTCCAAATAATTAGAGCAATTTTTGCCCATTAGTAATTAAAGTTTCATAGGTGAAAAGAATTTTAAAGGTTACATAAGAGATAATAAGTAATATCTTCTATTCAGTAACTATCTTTGGAAAGAGAATAGTATTAACTCTTCCTTGTTTGACCCAAGTGAGACTTGCAAGAAAAGGTGAGTTGTCATTAATGATTATCAGCTACATGTCAGACAATCTGGGGAGTGACAAGAAAATCCCTATCCCTCCCTCAAGAAACTTACATTTCAAAGGTCTAAGCATTTAAAATATCCATCTCGGAGGTTACCCAATATACTCTCATCCGCGTTGAAGAAAGCCAGGAGCTCTGAGCCCTTTCCTTTGCTGTGGGAAGGATCATGAATATTTCAGAAACTACAAAAATGTCCACAAGCTCATAAAGTTTGAGAGCTAATATGAGGAAAGAGTAAAATTGCTGATTGAACCCCAAGATGAAGCCAAGCCTGTTCACTTCGCCAGCGTGCTCTTTCCATGTGTGACAGAGAGTCAGGGAGTGATTTCCCCAGCTTTCGGGGTGTTGATGACTTTAAAGCACTGCTGTAGCAACCCCTGCCTCCATTTACGGCTCTCTGCAATGACGGTAGCACTTGTACGTATCCTATGGAACTGTTCAGAAGAGAATTAGTGCTTCTTACAGGACCAGGCTCAGGGACTGGATTAATAGGTGATGGTTATTCCAGTAAGTGTCTCATACATGTCCCTCTCAACCCTCACCTCTCTTCTCAGAATTCCACTCTAAGTCCATCACCAGCAGGACATTTTGAGATTTACCCAGAACATTTCTTTGGGGGCTGGCTTGGGAACAGTGGGCGACACTCTCCTTCTCTGCCATCAGGTTTGAAATGATCTCATCCACAGTTTGTTTCCTTTGCACACTGCAGGCTTTGGGAGCTCTGAAGAACTCCATCTTAAAATGCAGATTCCCCTGGGAGAGGCCTCTTCCCGTATCAAGGAGAACAGAGATGGCAAGTGTGTGTTCTGAGCCGAGGGGAAGCGAGCCCCTCACAGCTGCATTTGTAAACCCTGCCTTTAGAAGGAAAGGGAAAAAAAAAAATTCTGGCCCGATGCCGCCTTTTCCCCTGATACCCTGAGAATGGTTGCAGGTCCTTCCCCAAAGCCACATCTGTGCAAGGCAGAACTGGCAGGAACAATTCTCAATGCACCAGTGTCTGGGATTCCAGGCTGATGAAGAGCTCAGGGAGCCCACAGCGAAGGCGCGCAAACCTCTCTCCATCCAGACACTTCAGGGAAGTGGGCACTGCAGTCTGAGGTTTAGACAGGCTACGCAGAGTTTCTCTCTCTGTCATTATGTAGTTCAGGTGACAGGAACACAACACCGTGGAATGAATATACAAGCAGGGGACATTTCTCCTCCCGAAATTCTAAAGCAAAGCTGCTCTCTAGAGAAGAGGAAATTACAGCTGTGTGTTCTGAGTAGATCAGCACTGCCCTGTATGAAGTTAGCAAGAAGCACGTATGTGACCATGTTTTTATATTTTCATTATTTATTTGGTGGTGCCCAGAGTGAACCCAGGGCCTCATGCTTGCAAGGCATGCACTCTACCACTTGAGCAAAATCTCAACTTCAACATGTCCTTTTAGACTCTCTAGTAACTATATCTAGAAAAAGGAAAAAGAAAGAAATTGATGTTAATAAAAGATTAAGGGACTTGGCATAGAGCACTTGACTTACATGTTGAAAGCCCTGAGTTTGATCTGTAACATCAAACAGTCAGAGAAAAAAAATATGTAATATGATCACTGTATCACTGTCATCCCGTTGCTCATCAATTTGCTTGAGCAGACACCAGTAACATCTCTTGTTGTTACGTTTTTGGCATATCCAATACACCACAAGTAGCTTGCCAGGCTCTGCCATACAGGCAGGATACTCTCGGTAGCTTGCCGGGCTCTCCGAGAGGAGTGGAGAAATCAAACCTGGGTTGTCAGTGTGCAAGGCAAATGCCCAAAAATCATTGCACTTAGTAATCAATAAAAATATTATTCTTAAGCTTTTTGTCATTCTTTTAAGCTTTTGTCATTCTTAAGCTTTTTGTCATTCTTTAATATTGAATTTTTGAAATCCAGTGTGTCTATGACATCTGCAGCACATTGCAACTGGGAAGAGTCACATTTCAATGTCACGTAGCCTCTCCACAAGTTCCTGTTGATAGAGGAGGGATTAGGGTCTGTTCTCAGAGACTCACTTGCTGCGTGTTCCTTGTGCATAAAAAATTGTTACTACTGGGTACCATATTACCCAGGGGCCACGACTTTGGAGAGAGCAGCACTAGCCCCTCCTTTTAAAAGGAAGATAAAGCAGAGCACTTCCAGGCTGTCAGACCAATGAAACATTTTCCATTACACAGCATTGTGCCCACTTGCAGCCCGTCTGTAGGTGTGATGGGCCTTACAGCCCTAAACGATAAACTGTCACTTACTTTTTTCTTATGTGGCAGGAAACAACAGTCTCTGTCCCAAACCCCTGTTCCTTCACATCACCTAGGAAATATTCTTTTAGTTCATTTCTTCCCAACTTCAAGATTTTCAAGGGCTTCACTGTTAAGACATGTCTGACCATGCTCTGCAACTGTTAAAGGGTTTCTAGCTCTTCCTGACAAATGGTGAGACTGGGCATATGGGTCAGGAATGGGAAAATCCCAGCACAACTTGGGAAACGGCATAAACCAGTGTGTGGGTGACTGCATCAATTTATTGTTCTGTGAGGGGTTGGGGAAGGCCTTCACTCAGCGTGCCAAGATTCTGCTTTCCCATCCTGGCACCCACCTGGCAGGATAAAAATTCTCTCCCTCACTCCCCTTAGTCCAGAATGGATCCTCAGGGGCTATCTTACTTTCTCTCCAGCTGCAGAGAAGTTTCAAGTTCTCCCATATCTCAGGAGATCCTACCCATGTTGACTTTTTTAGATCACACCCAGCGATGCTCAGGGGCCACTCCTGGCTCTGCCTGCAAGAATTACTCCTGACAGCACTCAGGGGACCATATGGGATGCAGGGTTGGGATCCAGCTCTACCGCATGCAAGGCAAGCACCGTCACCCACTGTTGCTCCAGCCCCCACACCACCATCTTAAGGAAATCTTAGTGACTCACTGTAAAAAGCTACGCATGGCACGCCAGAGGATGTGTGTTTGCGGGCTCTCCGTCCGGGTGGCTTTGTCTCACTGCCCACAGTTGGTGCTCTGGAGCCACTGTGTATAGGCAGGATCAGGACGGCTGTTTAGCCAAGGACAGGCAAAGGAAGAGCAAGGACCAAACTGGTTGCTGATTAGTTACCATTTATTCAACCTTCCGTCTCTCATTTCAGGTACTCTTCCTTCAGAGCTCCTCACTCCTCCATCCCGGCTCTCTGGATTCTCTTCTTCCACTGTCTCTCCCCACCCCCCTACTTGACTCTCTCCTCCTTGCCCGCTGGGCTACACACACAGTCTGGTAGCAAAATCAACATAAGAAAGCCCTTCCTCAGGGCCCACCAGGTTCAAAGGAAACACCATGTAGGGGCATTACAAAGCCCTAGCATCTTAATGAGCATCTTAATATTAGTTATTTTTGTATGGGCACAGTAAGAGATACATTGAGGCTTGTAGGGCAGCTCTCCTGGGTCTTGCCACAGACTCAGACTACAGCACTCAGGCCAGATTAATCATTCCTAACCCTAGCAGGGTCCCAATCTAGTTGTTACCTTAGGGATCATTGACAGCATTTGTCCATGACCATACTCTTAACTTATAGTTTGCCAGGCCCATCTCGATGCCAGAGTAGCACATAACTCACGGCTTGCCCTGGGTCCGTCCCATCCCTCGTCGGGACTCTGCTTGGAAGTAAGGGTGCTAGGAAGTAAGGACAGCTGAGATGGAGAGAACAGTAATGCCCAGGAGGAAAATATCATGTAGAGTCAAATGACTCCCAGGTTACAAAAGCATAGCATTTGCTACTGTCTTCCTGTGCCCATACAAAAGGACATGGCTCTGAATAAACTATGCAAAGGACTCAAGGAGAAGAGAGAAACAATATTTACAAGTCAACAGAACACAAAGAAAGAAGTTATAAATAAACACAGAGGAAAGGGAGCACTGTGCTGGGAACAACCCAATAAACCTAAACTACCTGAGGTTATGTTACCCTACAACTCACAATGACAAGAGCTGGATATAAGACTAGAGTCTTTTAGCTCCCTGAGGTTTTCCTCTCATTTGCGTTACTCCTTTTTTATAGTTATTAGGGATCAGTTTTAAGATTATTATCTCCCTCCACCCCCACCCCTGGACTCCAATATGTTTCTAGGGTCAGAAATAGCACTTCTTTTTTTTTTTTCAATTGAATCACCATGACATACAGTTACAAGGTTTTCATGTTTGAGTTTCAGTCATACAATGATTGAACACCCATCCCTCCACCAGTGCACATTTTTCCACCACCAATGTCCCCATATCTGCACCCCCTTCTTAGCCCTCCCCCTGACTTTATGGCAGACAATTTCCCCCATACTCTCTCTCTACTTTTGGGCATTATGATTTACAATATAGATACTGAGAGGCTATCACGTTTGGTCCTTTATCTACTTTCAGCACACATCTCCCATCCAGAATGATTCATCCAACCATCTCCGGCTTAGTGATCCTAAGCTGCCTTCTGCCCCAGCTCATGAGGCAGGCTTCCCACTATAGAGGAATATTCTTTTTTTTTTTTTTTGCTTTTTGGGTCACACCCGGCGATGCACAGGGGTTACTCCTGGTTTTGCACTCAGGAATTACTCCTGGCGGTAGAGCAATATTCTTGACCCTTGTGTCTACTGTCCTTGGATGTCAGTCTCATATTCTATCACTATCACTACCATCGTCAATTTGCTCAAGTAGGCCCAGTAACATCCCCATTCGTCCTACCCCTGAGATTTTAGCAGCCTCTTTTTACTCGTCCTTCCCAACGGTGCTGCACTGGAGGCTCTTTCAGGGTCAGGAGAATGAGACCCATCATTGTTACTGTATTTGGCATATGAATATGCCATGGGGAGCTTGCCAGGCTCTCCCATGTGGGCAGGAAAACTCTCGGTAGATTGCCAGGATCTTCGAGAGGGAGAACTAGGCTATAAGATGTCTGGGAGCTTGGTTTTATAGTCTCTGAATGTTGGCTGTTTTGGGGATTACACAGCGCTGGGGGCAGTTTCTGGGTGTGACCAGTATCCTGGTCACACCCAGAAACTGGAAAATGGGAGATCTGGGCGGAAGAGGCCCAGTCCTGAGCAGGCTTGGAGGGCTCAGCCCTGGGTCCCGCACACCTGGGTTCCTCTGCCAGTTCCTTCATGCGTGAGGCTCATATTATGTTATTTTATATTCCACAAATGAGTGCAGTCATTCTATGTCTGTCCCTCTCTTTCTGACTCATTTCACTTAGCATGATACTCTCCATGTCCATCCACTTGGAAGCAAATTTTATGACTCCATCTTTCCTAACAGCTGCATAGTATTCCATTGTGTAGATGTACCAAAGTTTCTTTAAACCAGTCATCTGTTCTCAGACATTTGGGTTGTTTCCAGATTTTGGCTATTGTGATCAGTGCTGCAATGAACATACAGGTGCAGATGTCATCAGAAACAGCATCTTTTGGGGTTCACTTTATTTGTTTTGTGTATAACACCAGGCTTTGTGCTCCAGGATCAATTCTAGTGGCGCTCAAGGAGGGAGACCATATGTGGTGCCAAGGATCAATTAGGAGTCAATTGAGGAATATGCAGGCAAATTCCTTAGTCTCTGTACTATTCCTCCACTTTGTCTACTTTTAATGGAAAGATATGGAACATTGTTCTCAATCCACTCAAAGAAAACTGAGTTTAAGACCTCTGTCAAACCTTTCTTTCCTGATTGCACTCATCTGTGGAATATAAAGTAACAGAATGAGAGAGGCTGGAGTGATAGCACAGTGGGTAGGGCACTTGCCTTGCATGCAGCCAACCCAGGTTCAATTCCAAACATCCCATATGGTCCCCTGAGCACCACCAGGGGTAATTCCTGAGTGCAGAGCCAGGAGTGACTTCTGTGCATCTCCGGGTGTGACCCCGCCCCCCAAAAAAAGTAACAGAATGGGAGACTAACACCCAAGAATAATAAAGTTAAGTACCAGGAGGTTTGTTCCATGGCTTGGAAACTGTCCTCACATGCTGGGGCGGGGGGAGGGGAAGGCAGCTCAGATAGAGAACACCAAGTAAAAGGTGTTTTTGAACAGCCTGCTCAGTATGGGAGATGGGAGATGTGTGTCGAACGTAGACTATAGACCAAACATAAAGGCCATTCGATACTTGCATTGCAGACCACAAGACCCTAAAGGAGAGAGAGAGTAAAAGGGAATGTGCCTGCCACAGAGGTGGGGGATGAGTGGGGGGAGGGAGGGACACAGGGAACTTTGGTGGTGGAGAACAGGCACTGGTGGAGGGATGGGAATTTGATCATTGTGTGACTGAAACATAAGCATGAAAGTTTGTAAGTCTGTAATGGTAATTCATTTAAAAATAATTTTTTTTTAAAAAATAAAGAGTATAATCATAACTACTGATATCATCAAGTACACAAACTAAATGTACTGTATATACCATTGGTTTGAAATACAGACAAAACTCAAGTGTAACCTGAATGTTTTTGCAAACACTTTTATATATTCCTTACCCTAGTATTAATGAATGTGGAGGAAGAATAAGATGTGCATTTTGTGCTTAAATCCCCAGGCTGGTAAAGACTATGTGATATAAAATAAATATTGCAATATAAAATAATTGCAGTGCTGTGTGATGTAGTCACCTCAGAAATTTGGAAATGTTGAGGGTTCTTCCCCATAATAAATAGTCCACTAGACTTAATGAGCTTTTAAAATTGCAAAGAAAAACCAAAAAAAAAAAGTCTTTCTTTCCTGGTTTTGTTTTTGCTTTTTCATTCTATCTTTTACTATAGAAAATGCTCCTCTGAGTCATTTCCCACCTTTTGCTGAGGGTTCTCACCCCTCTGCAAAGCTCCTTTGCAGTGCTCAGTGCTTGCATCTGGCTCCTCAGCATGTATTTCAGAGGCCACTGTCCTATAGGGAGACCAAGAGCTGTGGCCACAGCTCTCTCCTCAAAGGAAGGAGAACTTACGCTGAAATTGCTACCTTTTGATGTAAACAACAACCATAAAAACATACCAAAATGCTGAAGGGAAAATACTGGCGAATCAAAAAGACAGGCCATAAAGAAGTTTGATGTCAGGGTAACTGTGAGCTCACATATTTCATAAGTCAGCCTGAGGTTCATTTTCCGCTCTTTCTGCCCTGAGCTATGACTTGTTTCACGATCCTGCCAAATGAATTTAGAATTTTGAAAATTTCATACAAGCTTCCTATTTCCACAGATGACAGTAAACGGAAGGTCTGCTGGAGATATTTTTGTGGGTGGAATATTATTGCAAGAGAGTGATTTGTGATTTGGTGTAGTGGTAGCAAAGAGAGATTGTTTGGAAAATTTTGTGCCTGAGAAGGGCTGGGGATGGTCCCTCTGGCTTCAGTGCAAATCATGATTCACTGAAAATAATTCTTTCAATAATTGAAAAGTCTCTCATTGCATGTGGGTCCACTGCAGTAAGTATAAGAGAGGCGGAATCCTTTTATTCTCCAGTTGAAGTGAGCTAAGAGGAACAATGTCAGGAACAATGGCAGGTCTTGGAGAAAGGAGCTAGAAATTCTCCATTGTAGAATCCCCAAAACACCTGCACAAAACTATTAATAATGTGAGTTCTCAGAGCATTTTCATAATAGTCCTCTGAGCCAGATAGACTTTTGTACACTTGAGAAAACTGAGTCTAAACCTTTTGGGCAATTAAAGTAGCAATATTGGAACCTACTTTCCCTACTTGAGTCATCATTCAATTTGATTAATTGAAATTTTATTATTTTCAAAATTTTATTATTTTATTTTATTTGGGAACCTTGGCTTCCACATCTGGCAGTGTTCTGGGGCTACTCTCAGTGCTGTGCTCAAGAGTCACTCCCAGCACTATTGTAGGACCTTATGGGATGCCAGGGATCAAACCACATGCAAGGCAAGAGTCTTATCAACTGGACTATCTCTCTGGCACCTTCTTTCTCAATTTATTTATTTTTTATTTTATTTTATTTTATTTTTAAATTCTTTTATTGATTCACCATGTGGAAAGTTACAAAGCTTTCAGGTTTAAGTCTCAGTTATACAATGCTCAGACACCCATCCCTTCACCAGCGCACATATTCCACCACCAAGAATCACGATATACCTCCCCCTTCCCCCCACCTCCCCAGCCCCGCACTCCACATGTGTAACTGGTAAATTTCACTTTACTTTCACTTTACTTTGATTACATTCAATATTTCAACAAAAAAATTCACTATTATTGATTTGGAGTTTCTCCCCCCTAAAGTCGATCTGCTGAAAAGAAAGCATTTGGTAATTTGTTTTCCATTGCTGGTCTTTCTCAATTTAATTCTTAAGTCGACATTGCTTATCTTGGAATGACGGTGGGAGACTGGTTACACAAGTAAGATTTTTATTGCATTTTGCAAGTGCCTTTAAGATCACCTTAACCTACTATACATTTTATATACATTTTAGAAAGTTTGCTGGAGGATGTAGCAATCATGTGCTTTTCTGCATAACATAATATTAGTTTTACAAATGTACAAACCCTGACATAGAAAACATAATTACTCAAAACCCGGGAATATTTTATTGCTTGAAGTTTTTTTTTTTTTTTACAGCAAGTTCTCCTGGAGATTGCTAGAGAGTGAGCCTTAAAGAAGACACAGAGAAGGTACACAAAGAATATGATCTGACAAGCAACAAAAAATAAACATTGTAAAAAGAAACTGCACACACACACATGCACACATACGCACACACGCATGCATGCACACACCTTCTTCTATTCCTCCAACTCTTAATAAACTTGAAAACTGCCTGTGCAAATAGGAGACTATTCCCAGGAAATGACAGAAGTCCAGAATACTCTGAGTCAATAAAATCCATACCTAAAAGCAAAGCCGATTTGTTTTCTTTTTAGCAATTTTCACTTATTTATTTTTCAGTTGAATCACAGTGAGATACACAGTTATGATACACAGATCCATTTTCTTCCTATTAAAATTAAAAAACTGGTGGGGGAGAAAAAAAAAGAGAACAAAGCCTATCCACAATCCTACCAACACAACGTAACCATGCTTGAAAATTCCCTTCAAGTTCTTTTTTGGGTGGTGGGGGTGAGTTGTGTGTGTGTGTGTGTGTGTGTGTGTGTGTGTGTGTGTGTGTTAGCTTTTGGGCAACACCTGTGTTACTCAGAGACTACTCTTAGCTGGGTGCCTGAGGGATGCCTCTTGTTGTGCTTGGGAAACTTAGTGATGCCAGGAATTGAGCACAGGTTTCTCCCATGCTAAGTGCCCCAGCCCTTTGAGCCATTTCTGTGGCCTTCTTCCAGCATTTCTCAATGTACCTATTTATTTTCTAACATCCCAGAAGATGTAATTATTTTAAGATGCACTAATTTTCTTTGAAGTTTATCAAATATATTTTTAAAAAAAGGGAATGTTTAAAGATCATCACAGTCTTCTTTCCTCAGTGCTCATTATACATGGATTTTGGCAGTTCTTTCACATGCTTATCTCTTGGGCAAAAGTTTTGCTTTCCAAGTTGTATTCAAGTTCATACTGTATTTGTCTCCTATTAAAGACTCAGTGTTTGGTCAAAATGCAGATTTGTGTAATTATATATATTTCATAATCATTTCCTTCTCTCACTCTCCAATTAGTTTAACAAATAAGGCCCTTAATTTGTATTAACTAATTGAAATTTATTATCATAACTTCAGGGCAAGGCATCGTCCAAGCGACATTCAAAGAAGCAAGGTGATACATGATTGACAGTTTGTACCACTGGAACATGCACTCTGATGTTGAAATAATTCCAGGGTTCAGATGATTAAATTCCACTAAAGAATTGATCATTTTTAAACAAATTATTTTAACTTACTGCACCTTATTTGCATAACCACTCAACATCTCTTGATGAGTCCTTCTGAGATTAGGGGATTGTTTCCACATTCCCAGCTATAGGCTTCAGAGTTAAATCCGACAGTCCGATTTTACAGGTGAATTTTAAACAAATATTTGTTCGTCAAATTTTTTACCACCTCAACAAATTTTTTTGTTGTTTTAGGGACCACTCCCAGTGGTGCTCAGGGCTTATCCTGATTCTACATTCAGAGATACTCCTGGTGGCTCAGGGGACCATATGGAGTGCGAGGAATAGAACCCAGGTTGACTGCAAGCAGGACAAGCACCCTACCTGCTGTTCTTATCATTCTGGCCCCTAACAAAAATTTTTATTCTTGTGGCATTTCCATCAGGGTAACAGTCACAGACAGAAGGAACAAAGACATTTGAATTTGACCTTGAAAAAAAGAAAAATATATAGCAATTCTGGTTATAAAATACAACTCAAATCCAATTCAGCTCTTGCTGGCAAGCTAAATTCTCTATTATCAATGTGCTGGTCACATCTGGGATTTTCTTGGAAAAATCAAGAGAAAATTACTTTTCTAATGATCATGAGCATAATCCTTCTCAATAAATAGTTAAGGGGGCAGATAGACAGCTCATCTATTCCAACATCTTTGAAAGGTAGACAATTTTCTTAACTGAAAATTTGGAAAGGAAGAAATACAGGATTTTAGTGCTTTAACAAAAAAAAAAAAAGAACACTGGAAACTTTAAAAGGTTTATTATGCTCTTCCCTCTTCCAAAGAAACTGTTTAATCTTTGGTGATCATCTATGAAGCACATCATACTTTTTTTGACCTTCTTGAACTTTTGAACTACTTGTTTCATATGTCAAGTTCAAATTTCATAGCATTTCATCTATCCCCATGTCCATCCCTGGTCTGTCATTTCTCCATCTACCCACTCAGTCATCCTAAATTCACAGCAAATAAAATGTAATGTAAGACACAGATCTTGGTCTCAAGAAACTACGAAACAATTCTTAGATGAAAGGCAAATGCCAGAAATTACATATAGCTAGAGAGACAGAGTCTCCCAAGAGAAGTGACTTGCAGTGTGTAAATTGAGAAGCACATCATTTTAAGTTAATTGAGAAATACATGAGGAGAAAAAAGAGAACTAGGTTGTGGAGAAAAGATTGGAGAAAAATTGGAGAAACTGGCCTGACCCTCCCCCCAAAAATACTGCATTTACAGCCATTGAACTAGAAATGATTCATTATATTAATTAGTTCATGATGACTAAAGCCTGCTTCTGGTTGGCCCCAGATTAAATCCATTCTTAATGTAGAGGTCAGACATCTCTACTGGACAAAAACTTCAAAGCCTGGAGAATATAAGGAGAGTGTAGGGGTGTGGAGTGGGACGGAGGTAAAATGCATAATTTGTGATCTATGTTGGAATTGTTTGAGCTTGGGAGAAATGTATCTTTTTTAGAGATGTTTACTTGAACTTCCAATTACCATCTGGGAGAAATGACCATTGGTCACAATACTCTTGTGAATAAAAAGCAAAAAGCAAGAGAAGAAACTGGTTTTACTTATCCTTGGCCTATCTCAGGAACATAGGTTCACAGAGAAAATAGGGAACAGTCTGTGGGACACAGATATCCTCCTGAGGGTTACCTTTTCCTTGTGGAGGTTTTGTCTGCTTGTTTGTTTTTTCTATTTTCTGAATTTGATTTTTTTGTTGTGCATTTGTGTATGTATTAGATACTGCTTCTAAGTGAGATAATATATTATTTTCTTATCTAATTTATTTCCCTTCACTTAATGTATTTAGTGTCATTCCATGAGCCATGTCATATCATTTCATTTCACAAATGGTAGGATTTCTTCTTTTTTATGGTTGAACTATATTTTATTGCATATAGATAGATAGATAGAGAGAGAGATAGATACTACAAATCTTTTATTCACTCCTTATTGATTGAGGCAGAGTCTCTTACCCCCTCGCCAGGCTCTCTTCACCAGGGCCCCTTGGAGGGGGTGGGTTGAGTTTCCCTCCCCATGCCGAGCAGAGCCCCAGCAGCCAAAGACCTCCAGAACTCAGCCACAGCCATGCTCAAGGCCACTCTCTACCATTCGGACGAGCCTCACATGTGAAGGACCGATAGAGAAACCCAGGTGTGCAGGACCCGGGGCTGAGATCTCCAAGCCTGCTTGGATCGGGACTGGGCCTCTTCCGCCCAGATCCCCCATTTTCTAGTAGCTAGGCGGTCACACCCAGAAACTGCTCCCGGCACCATGTAATCCCATCAATGGCCAACATCCAGAGACTATGAAACCAAAGCTTCCGGAAGAGAGTGACACAGAGTCTCTTGCCCCTGTGTCTGACTGTCTTCACCGGGGCCCCTTGGACATCTTATAGCCTAGTTCTCCCTCTTGGAGAACCTGGCAAGCTACCAAGAGTTTCCTGCCCACATGGAAGAGCCTGGCAAGCTCCCTGTGGCGTATTCATATGCTAAATACAGTAATAATGATGGGTCTCATTCTCCTGACCCTGAAAGAGCCTCCAATGCAGCACTGTTGGGAAGGACGAGTAAAGAGAGGCTTCTAAAATCTCAGGGCTAAGATGAATGAAGACATTACTGAGACCACTCAAGAAAATCGATGATCAATGGGATGATGACAATGATTGATGCACATTTAGGCTCTTTCTATTCTTTTAACTTTTTGGTTTAATTTTATTTAGGAATTTTTCCAAAAGTGGAATTACTGACTTAAACGGCAGTCCTACTTTCAATTTTTTTGAGAACTTGTCAGACTGGCACATTTCCCCCTTTAGTGTAGAGGACGAGCAAATGTCTGAGCTTGCAAAGCTGTGCAGAGAAGCGATAAAGGAAGACCTCAAAGAGAGAAGAGCAGTAGTGTTGGTCGATGTGGCAGAAGCATTTGCAATGCCCGCCTATCCTTTGGCAACTACAAGACCAAGATGCCCTCCAATGTCCTGATGGATCCATTACATCTTCTGGAAGGGCAATGGAGGTTATCTGTGATTTCTACTCGGACCTCTTTGACAGCCACATCCACCTGCCAACATACCTAATTTCGCAGGATGTCGTTCCCAGCATTCTCCCTTCCAAAATCTGACACGGCATTTCATCGGTAAAGAAGTGTACAGCATCCGGTCCAGACAAGGTCAGACCCGAACACCTGAAGAATCTGCCGCCAGTACTCATCAATACACTGGCTTGGCTCTTCACAACTTACCTTTCTGAATGCAAGGTTCCGTCTCAATGGAAAACCAGCAGGACCATCCTGTTATATAAGAAGGGAGACATCCACAGCATCAGCAACTATCACCTGATCTGCCTGTTATTGTCGTCTACAAGTTATTCACTCGGAGTCATCCTGAATAGGATTGGCAGAACACTAGACAAAGGACAACCATTCGAGCAAGCTGGGTTCCAAAAAGGATTCAGCATGATCAACCACATCCACATGGTGACCAAGCTCATTGAGGTTTCATGAGAGTTTAAGATGCTGCTCTGTCTAACATTCATTGATTTAAAGATGGCCTTTGATTCTGTTGAGACTGAAGCAGTCATCAAAACCCTAGCCAAACAGGGTGTTCAAATTCAATACATCAGGATCCTCTGTGAGCTGTATTATGGATTCACCACCAGGATCTCACCATTCTACAAAGAAGTGATCATCAACGTAAAGAGTGGGGCTCAGTAGGGCAACACCATTTTACCAAAACTCTTTAGTGCCACTCTCGAGAACATCATGTGATGACTGGAATGGAAAGGAATGAGAGTGAAGATAGATGGTCAGCAACTATACCACCTTCACTTCGTTGATGACATCACTCCCATAACACCAAATATCAGTCTAGTGGCATGAATGCTGGCCAACTTCGACCATGAGTGTGGAAAGGTCAGACTGCAGCTGAATCTCATGAAGACAATGTTCATGAGAAATGAACTAGTTTCTGATGTTCCATTTGCCCTCAATGGAACAAACGTCTCCAAATGCAGCAGTTATGTGTACCTAGGTCAAGAACTCAATATGACAAACAACCTGGCACCTGAACTATGCAGGAGGAAGAGAGCAGCCTGAAACATCTTCAAGAGCGTTGAAGAAGCGGTTAAGAGGACGAAGAACCTCAGGCTCCGGGCACATCTTTTCAACTCCACCATTCTTTCTGCACTAACATATGCCTCAGAGACCTGGGTCCTACAAAAAGAGAATGAGAATGCTATTCGGGTATCACAAAGAGGAATCAAAAGAGCTATGCTTGGAATATCATGTTTCACCCAAGTGAAAGAAGAAATCTGGAGTTCCGACCTCTGTCGATGATCAAGAATCAGGGACGCTGTCTCGTTTGCCAAGGCATCGAAAATGAGATGGGCCGGGCACATAATGTGATTTAGAGACAACCGCTGGACTAGAGCTGTTACCAACTGGATTCCACGAGACGTCAAAAGACCGCATGGCCACCTATCTACGAGATGGTCAGACTTCTTCATCAAGACCCTGAATTTTGGTTTGAGGCTCTTCCAAAGGAATGGATGAACAACGGGATGACAAGTGATACAAGTGAAGTGATACAAGCGTAAAGGTGGGGGTGTTTGGCCACACCTGGCAATGCTCAGGGCTGTTTCTGGCTCTGTACTCAGGTACTCAGATATCATATGTGGTACTAGGGATTTGAACTAGGACTGTGGTCACTGCAGACACATGGAAGATAAGCACTTTACCTCTTTTACTATCTATCTGCTCTATTTTCAATAGGTTGAAACTATTTACAACTATTAAACTATTCACAACTCCACCAACAGTATAGACAAGTTTCCTTTACCCAGTTAATGCTATCTCCTATAATGGACAATAACTAACCAATCATTCTTCTGTAGTGGCATCTCCATTAAGTCCCGAAGAGATGGGTCTCAGAGATCTGATTTGCTGAGCATGTGAAGATTTGAGCACAAAGTTGTGTGTTCAGAAAGGACATAATTCAAACTTTGGAAACAGAGTTATAGTACAGGGGTATGTGCTTGTAGCATATTGTTCCCAAAGCACCACCAAGTGTAACCTCTCAGCACCACTAGGTGTGGTCCAAGAACAGCAACCACAAAATTCCTAAACTTTTAGGTTGGGAGAGGTTTGAGATACTTAGCTTGCGAGCATTTGATCCCCAGCATGATATATGGTTCCTTGAATTCTGCTAGGAGTGATGCCTGAGTGCATAGACAGGAGTAAACTCTGAGTACATGTGGGTATCACTTTATCACTGTTTTAGTCATCCCATTGCTCATCAATTTGTCGAGCGGGCACCAGTAACATCTCCATTGTGAGACTTGTTGTTACTGTTTTTGGCATATAGAATACACCACAGGTAGCTTGCCAGACTTTGCCGTGCTGTCGGGATATTCTCAGTAGCTTTCCAGGCTCTCGGGAGAGGGACGGAGGAATCGAACCTGGGTTGACCATATGCAAGGCAAACACACTACCCACTGTGCTATCACTCCATGTGGGTGTGGCCCAAAAACAAAAATTAACAATTATATAGTAATTTTTTACTATTACTTATCAAACCTAAGAATGAGGTTATGAGAACATTTGGCCAGTTAGTTGACCAGAAACATACGTAACAAACTGGGCATGCAGTTGCCTTTTGAAGTCTGGGCAATCATGTGGGATCTGCAGGTATCTCCAGATAGACAGTGCTAGAATTGAATTACAGGGCACCAGCTCTTCCCAAAGCCTCTCCCCATACTCAAATTAGGTGCAAAAACCCTTATTCCCTCTGGAAGAAAATTCAGTGCATTCAAAGTTGCAAATTGACAACTTGGATAGAGTAGGAAACTTTTTTTTTTTATAGCACAAACCCTCAAATTCCATATGTATTCATATTGTGGTGTATTATGCCCCTAACTTGATATTAAAACAACAGAAAGGGAGAGGACACATACTTCTGACTATTTATTCCTTTGCCCTGTTTGAAAACATGTATTTTACCACAATTTAAAGTACCTATTTTTAAACTCTGTACAGTCATTAATTAATTAAAATCACCTGTGAGGTTTATTTTAGTGAAGTTTGTTGAGATATCTCAGAAAAGGCCCTCTGAGGTCCTACGTTCTTCTCATTCAGATTTAGAGCAATCAGTGCGGGGAGGAAGCATTAAAGCTAAAATATTCAAGAGAGGGAAGATTTTGTTTACATAATTTAAATTTATCCCAAACTAACAAAGTCTAAAGCAAGTGCAGGAATTGGCTGAAACAATTGTCTCTGCAAAATGGAGCATTTTATTGCCTTGATCCACCATTAACAAGTGAGAAAGTAAAGTTAATGACAACTCCTATCAAGTAAGTTACAAAAAAGATGCTTCTTATCTGTTCAATCTCTTTGTTGAGCCTTTAGTAGACTGTAACTGTTCAGTACTTTCACTTACTCATAAATCTCAATGCTAAGGTTGAAGGAAGCTTTTCTGAGAATGTAATCAGAGCCTTGGGTAGAAGAGAAGCCAGGGAAGGAGGTTTCAGCAGAACTAGATGAAGGAAAGCAAAACCTCAGTCTTTCTTGGAGACACAAATGTATCACTCAAGGACCAGGGATTGGGGCTCAGAATATCAGGATTGGCACAACCCAGTGGGAAATTAAGTCTTTTTGTTGTTGTTTGTTTGTTTGTTTGTTTGCATTTTGAGTCACACCCGGCAATGCACAGGGGTTACTCCTGGTTTATGCATTCAGGAATTATTCCTGGCAGTGCTCAGGGGACCATATGGGATGCTAGGAATCGAACCCAGGTTGGACGTGTGCAAGGCAAATGCCCTACCTGCTGTGCTATTCTCCAGCCCCAATATTGTTTTGTTTTGTTTTGTTTTTAAGTGTAAGAACTTTACTTTGCATGAACCATACAATTGCTTTTCAATATCTAAGAGATAGAATTGTCACCAAGAAGCTTAAAGAAATGAAGGAATGTGATTTGCTTTTCTGCAATATCTTTCTAGTGCCCCTGGTCCTGTCACTTCCTAATAAGGGGACATTAAATGGAGCTATCTGCTGAGTATCTCTCATGATATAGCACCATGGCAGTGAAAAAGAAACAGGGGCATAGGTACAGAGTTGGATAGACTCATGATCTTAACACAGAAAAGATGCAAGATGCTCAAATACTTTCAACAGCTACCAACACCTCTTCATCATCATTATGGTATTGTCTTTGGATGTCATTGTTGTCATTAGCGTTATCAGTTTTGAACTTTCTTCTCTAGGAACACTTACTTATTCTAGTATATTATACTTGTAAGTTCTATGGTGCCTATAAATGGCTGATATCCTCCTTTAAATTTCCTAAAATACTTTTCAGTGGATATCCTATTGAAATTTGTCTTTTTAGATACAGTAATACTTAGAAAAGCAAGTGATAAATTGTCATGCAGGTCCATACATCAAGCCTTGGGTGATTTTTGTTAGGAGACTATTTCCCAATTCTAGCACCCCAGAACTTACTAAGGCCCTACACAGAAGGGAAAGTCCTGAGGCTTCCCTTAAAACATTCCACATCCAGGTAGCAAAGAGTCATTGGACAGTCTAAATCAAATAAGTCTTCAGTCAGAACGCTCTTAAAGTAACAGGAAGACTTGATTCAGTGGGTATGCTCACTACTAAATGCTTTTTTGGGCTGAAAGAAACACGGCCTTTTATATTTTAATCTTTTGACCTTGTTAATGGAAGACATGGAGTAAAATTGTGTTTACCCAACTTATGCTGCAGAGAGCTAAAAGAAATCAGTTAACATAGAAAGTTAACATAAATGTCTTAAAAACTTCATCTTCTGAAGCCAATCATAACATTGCCACTCAAAAGGAAAAAAGTCTAAAATATGTTTCCAATGCTGAAAGAGATTTCTATCTTCCCATTATTTCAACAGCAACTGCCATAAAATATGTTCTAAAACAAACAGAGAGCACTAAAAATTCCACTGTTTAAGCTAAAAGTCAAACATCTGTCTTTCTGCCGTCTAGTTTCACATTGGCTCCTGGGGATCTCTCTAAATGTACAGAAATATAGTTTCCGTTCTTTGCAGGCAGCTGAAAGTTCCTTCTCAGATTTTCAATCTTATTTATTAGTTAATTATGAATCCTCTTTAAACCGAAACAGATATGGAAAGAAGAGCCATCTGTGGAGTAGAATCAGCCTCCCCATTCCAAAGGACATGGGCAAAGAACACAGCATCATTTGAAAAGTATGGAAGACCTAGGTTTCAACTTTGCCTCTACATTTTGCTGATAATTCTATTTTCCATTGTGTAACAACTTGAGAAGTCATGTTACGCATAGGCTTATGTCTTTACAAATTCCATTTGTTTTAAATCCCTTTACTTCAAAGGGAAGCTCATTGTTTTCAGTAGAATACGTTAGGACTCAATCAAAAACTATTCCTCAACCTCACTTGGTTTAAGTATTGTCAACTTGGAAGTAACCTGTAGCACTGTAGCACTGTCGTCCCATTGCTCATCGATTTGCTCAAGTGGGCACCAGTAACGTCTCCATTGTGAGACTTCTTAATGTTTTTGGCATATCGAACACGCCATGGGTAGCTTGCCAGGCTCTGCTGTGCGGGCGGGATCCTGTTGGTATCTTGCCAGGCTCTCCAAGAGGGACAGAGGAATTGAAATAACCTGACGTTATAAAATCAAAAAGTATTAAAAAATAAATTTTAAAGACCAAATAGATAGTAAGGGTTAAGGTGCTTGCCTTGCATGTGGCTGACCCTACTAGTCTCCTGGTACCATATATGCTCAGTCCCCTGAGGACTGCCTTAGCCCTGAGCCAGGAATAGGCCCTGAATATCACTGACTGTGGCTCAAAACCCAAAAACCAAAAAACTTTTTTCAACAGAAAAAATTATTCTAGAATAGAAATCATGGTTTGGGACATCACCATATGACAATCCCATAGAACATGGTGATATGATGTGTTTTTTCAAGGAGAGAGCTCAGAGGAGTTTTAAAGAATTTGATAGGAAAGTGGTCTATGCTTTGATCACTTGTTTGACACTTTTGAATTAACAGGATATTGTAAGGTGGGATCTGGATCTTTATAACAGTTGATGACCCTCTAGATTTTTTCCCTAATCACTGAAAATGAGGGAACTGGGTGTAACTATTCTTTAATTGGCAGAAATAAGGGGAAATCAATCAGGGGATGTTCTTTGTCACAGATAAGAAAATGAATCTGGCTACTTACTTATCGCCTAGAAGGATCTTTATGGCAACCTGGGGAGAAGATAGAGTGGGTTTGACTCCTATTAGAATCCATAGTTTTCTATAATAGCTGGGTGACAATGTTAGTCTGCAGATTCTGGAAGACTTTATAACGTTTTTACTGCCATCTTAAAAGCATTCATAAATGAATACCATCATGCTTTTTGTCCTTCAAGTAGAATTATAACTCACTGACCACCTACCTATTATATATCACTTACATACCTGCATCCAACTCTTCAAACCATTATACTTGCCTCCATTTTACAGATGAACTACACACTGAATATACAATGAAATTAAGGTTCAAACCTAGACTATTTCTCTCCAGAGCGTGGATCCTTTCTGCTGTCCTCTTTTGCCTCCTCAAAACTAAGGCACAGAGATTCAGTAATTACAAGAACACTTCCATTTTCAGTACAGAGCTTCCTTTTCTTATTTATTTATTTATTTATTTATTTATTTTTCGGTTTGAGGCATACTCAGCTGTGATGAGGGCTTACTCTTGGCTCTGTTCTCAAGTTTCACTTTTGGCAGGTTTTGAGAAACCTTTTGACTTGTGGCACTGAGGATTAAAACTGAACCCACTTCATGCAAGTCAAGAAACTTACCCTCTTAAACTATCAATTTGGCCCTGGAACTTCCTCTTAGTGTTTCCCAGTTGCCAAACTCTTGAAAGGCAACTTTAGGAATATTATCGTAACTGGTCCTGAACCAGGATTCCTATCAACTCTTTCATCATTATCTCAGTAATGATGTCTCCAGACTACTATGGAGTATTCTGTACATCTGGTCTTACTGTTGGCTCGTTGTTGTGAAACTCTCAAAATTGAAGATGCTATCACCTAAAAATTCCAGCAAAAATTTTTATTCATTAAGTACCTTAATTTGTTTAGGTTGTTACCGTCAAAATACCATGGCAAGGTAACTTCACAAGATGCACTTATTTTTCATAGTTCTGGAGTTTGGGATACAATTCTTGGTGTCTAGTGAGGACCTGGCCCTTGATTCACCAACAGTTTCTTTTTCCTGTGTTTTCACATGGTACAAAGAGGAAGGAGACTTTTGGGATTCTCTTTTATAAGATCACCAATTGCACTCATGAGGACTTTATCCTAATGATTTATGTACCTCCCAAAGACCCCTCCACCAAATGCCATGACGTTGAGGGTTAAGATTCAGCGTATTAATTTTGAAGGGACATTAACACTTATGCCGCTGAGCTACATAACCTAGAATATCAGTGTGTTACCCCTATGGAGTAGTTTGTTGTTTTCTTCTGGTTATCTCTTTCTGTGTGTGGTTACTGATGGGAAATCACACCAGAACTTAACTATACCACTCACTTGTAGCTGCTATAGGGAGCTTAACATTTCAACTCATTTTCAACTCTGGGAAGAGGAATGCAGCTTAGTAAAAAACTAACAATTCTATGCAAATTGCACCAACTGCTCTCTTCTTCAGCATAAACAATTCTCTTCATATGCAAAGTTAGAAGGCCTCACCTGTTGGGTAATAAATTAAATTCTTGTGTAAAGGGACCAATTCCACAAGGCTCTGTAGGCCTACTCTTAGGGAGAAGCAGTTTGACTATTAAGGGAATTAGAGTTCATACTGGGGTCATTGATTCTGATTATACTGGTGAAATAGTAATTGTTATTATGGTGCCAACTGTTTGGACATTTGATAAGGGAGAGCACGCTGCTCAGCTTCTTTTACTTCCTTTTTTTTAAACCCAGTCAATCCACTCGCCCTAGGATGGGAGGTTTTGGCAACACTAATCCTTTGATTGCCTATGTCACAGCTCTTAGGGAGGGCAACCACCCACTTGTAACTCTTGAGATCCATGAAAAGAAATTTAAGGAAATGATTGACTCGGGGGCCGATGTCTCTATCATCTCTACCCAATATTGGCCCCATAACTGGGCCTTGCAGGCAATACCCTACGGTTTGCATGGAGTAGACATGGTGCCCTCTTCCTCTGTCCGGCAGAGTGCCAGACAGTTAAAATGTATTGGCCCCGAGGGCATTATAGCCACTTTCCAGCCCTACATAGCACCCATACCTTTGAACTTATGGAGACGAGATTTACTTGAAACTCGGCAAGCAGAGTTTAGATTTCCCACTCCGAGTCCCCCTGTAGCCTCTGATTCTGAGGCCACCCCTTTTTAATAGAGGACACTGTGACTTTATGCCCACCACCTCTCCACATTCAGTGGACATGTGGAATGTTAAAACAAAAGCCAAAAATAAGTTATTTCCCCACTTGAATGTATCGGGGAAACTCCTCATAGGAGGAAGAGTCTATGCTTTTATTTCAACAGACAACAACCCCACAAAGAAACTTTGGGTGCCACTATGTCTCATTAGGAGTCAAATTCATCCACGTGATCCACCCTCAGACTGCCAGAGACTCCTCAACCTTTCAAACTCCAGCTTGCCAAACCGATTTCAGCTGGAAGTCACAAGGAAATCAAAGGAGTCAGCATCAGAGAACCTGTGGGAAAAGTTCTCTAGCTTCTTGACAAGACTGCTCCTCCATTCCTGACGATTTGTTAGACTCCTGATTGAAGTTCTCCTGAGACGCATTGCTGTGACCACTACCGCTGCTGTTGCAGGAACAACTCTTTAAGCCTCATAGAGATACATGATTTTGTCAGAATGTAGCAAAATTACTCTCACCACCCTGGACAGTGCAGGCTACTGTCAACCATGATGTTGAATAATGATTGGACACTTTCTAACAAACACTGTTCTGGGTTCAGGGGTGAGTTGAAATGTCAATGTTTGTGTTTTGTAAACAGAGAAGAAGGGGAGATGTTGGATGACATTGGGTTGTCCTTGCTCCTCCCCCAGGGACCTTAAGGTTTACTGAGCTACTCCCACAGCAGTGCAACAGAGGAGCACCCAATTCCATCAGGCACTAATAATCCTATATTGCTTTTCTCTTTCTTTTATGTCATTTGCATGGTTTATTTAGCAATGTCCTTTCTGAATAGACACAGGAGGAGAGTTGATGTTATGCAATGTAACATGGGAGTTAATTGACTCCAAAATAATATTTACTCCTGGGCACCCATATTTACTTGACTTAAGCCTCGGTTGCCCTTAGTTCCTAGCACTCCAAGAGCAGGATCCTGACAAGGGACTGGATGTACCCAGGGCAAACTGTGAGCTACCCTGGCATCAAAATGGGCCAGGCCAAGTGCCATAATACTTAACTATAAATTAAGGGCATGGTCATGGACAAACTCTGTCATGCCCCCCCCCCCGAAAAAAGTAACTGAATAAGGATCCTGCTGGGGTTAGGAAAGACTAACCTGGCCTGAGGACTGTGGTCTGGAATTTATAGCGACATGTTTCCAGGAAGAGCCAAACTTTAAGCTTAATATATGTCTTACTGTATTCATACAAAAATGACATATCTGGGGCTGGAGGGGTAGGGCGTTTGCCTTGCACACAACTGACCCGGGTTCAATTCTCAGCATTGCATGTGGTCCCCTGATCACCACCAGGAGTAATTCCTAGGTGCAGAGCCAGGAGTAACCCCTGTTCACTGCCGGATGTGACCCAAAGAGCAAAATAATAATAATAATAATAATAATAATAATAATAATAATAATAATGACATTGCTAGAAATGTTATAAGAAGTAAATTTACTATGATTGTTTAAATGGATTACTAGCCAAGGACGAGATCAGGCATGTTCAGGGTGGTATGGAGGACTAGAGCAATAGCACTGTATGTAGGGCATTAGCCTTGCACGACCAACCCAGGTTCCAATTCCTTTGTCTCTCTCAGATTATCCTGCCCTCGTGGCAGAGCCTGGCAAGCTACCCATGGTGTATTGGATATGTCAAAAACAGTAACAACAAGTCTCACAATGGAGACGTTACTGGTGCCCACACAAGCAAATCAATGAACAACAGAACGACAGTGCTACAGACAGTGCTACTAGCCAAGGAAAAGATAAAGCAATATACCCTGGAGAGAATCCTGTCCTTGAGCAGAGTCTCCGAGTAATTTGAAGTGATGAATCCTCAGATGAGATTTTATCCTTGTATTAATCTCCTGAAGGAGTGACTTTGCCTCTCTTTGTTGTTATGATAATGTTCAACCCCACCTTTATATCCCCACCCTTCATGATTTCTACATAACTATGCAAGATCTCATAAGAGTCTAGATAGACTCTGGGAAGGAGATGCTGAAGTCGTTGAAGATGAGATGTTGGGGATGAGAAAGTCGGGGCTAGATGCCGAGGACTAGACACTGAGAAGCAGACGTTGAGGATGAGAAGGTCGACAAGGAGGAGAACTGAAACTTCGGAGTCTTTTGGACTAGGAGAACCAGACTGGAAGGAGAAGGACTTTGAGGTCCATGAAGAGACTAGGATGATGGAACTCTGATGACTGAGACTACATCCAAAACAACAACTACACCTGTGCCATAAATGGAGAGATCGAACTATACTGGGGAGGAGAGGGAAATAACTATCTAACCACCCTGGGCCTCCATTCCCACAGTCCCTTGCCTGTCGTCAGGCCTCCCTAGGTGGCTCTCGGCCACCAAACAATTGAGTTCTGTTCTGCACAGGCCCTTGCACCACCTTTCTCTCTTTTGAAATTCACATTCACCCACATTTAAGATTTTTTAACTATTTCATTGTTTGAGCAAGATGAAGGACTTGGATTTTGTTAGATTCTTTCTAATTTATCATACTCTATTATTCAATATAATCTCCCAACCCACTAATCTACCCAAACACAGAAGACAGTTTTTTAATAGGTGATGATGAATTCTATCAAGATTCAGGAGCAATTGATTTTAAATCCTTCATGAAATTTTTAGATTGAATAAATTATTTTTGCATAATGTACAAACTAGCCCTAAACAAAAATATGAACAATGCATTATAATTCAGTAATACAAATAATGGTGATAATGTAACCATGCACCAGTAGCAAGATCTCATAAGTATTAATATTATTTCATAATAATAAATTCATAAAACATAAAGACATATGATAACTAATATATGAAAAAAAAGCCGTGAAGTGCTTTAGGAGGGAATTTTTTTCAGTTTCATTTCCCTATAATTTGCATGATTTCAAGGTTGATGAAAATACCCTTAATAAAACAAATCTTATTTTAAATGCATTGAGAAATGCCTTGTTTTTCTAACTGAAATACATTCTCTTAAAATTACCTACTAACCATTTCTTAAGAAAAGACTTATGTAAAACATACATTAATATAGATTTTCAGGTCCATTTTGTGAGGCAGAATAAGAGTAATCATACTTAAGCTACTATTTTGATGAAATCTGAAGGATTTCATTAAGAGCTGAAATACTTTGAAACCAAGTATTTAAGCTTCAAACCAAACTTTAAGCACTGGAGGAAATGTAAGCCTTTTTTTAAAAAAAAGAAAAATCTAAGTCAGCCTAAGATCCTTAGCTGAAAAAGGGCTTATGTTCTTAAAGATATATATTAAATTAGAGTCTTCTAAGTACTTTGGTGTGCAGACATACAAACACAAAATCTTTTCTCCTGTGACTTCTACCAAATATCATTGACCACTCATTTTCAGATATTTAAAAAAATGCAATTGTTTCCAGGTTCACTTAATGGATTTTTTAATTGAGTTTCTACTGTCACTGTCGAGCAGGTACCAGTAATGTCTCTCATTGAGAGACTTATTGTTACTGTTTTGGGCATATCCAATACACCCAGGTAGCTTGCCAGGCTCTGCCACGCGGGCTCAATACTCTCGGTAGCTTGCCCGGCTCTCCGAGAGGGGCGGAGGAATCGAACTCGGGTCGGCTGCGTGAAAGGCGAACGTCCAACCGCTGTGCTATAGCTCCAGCCCCCAGAGTTTCTACTGTATCAAAACCAAATCCAAAACAACAAAACTTTGAGAGTCAGAAGAAAAAAATGACAACCAAGCTATCACAAAATCAAAGGGCGAAATGTATGAAGGTAGGTGAATTCCCAGGAGCTCTGAAAATTAAGTCATAAGAACCAAATTATCCAAAACATTCCTTATCTCTAGGACGACTGAACTGAAAGTATCAGATGATTATAGACTAGATGTTCCATGATGTCAAGGATTGCATCTTATTTTTTTTGTAGAGTTGCAAACAAACATAATTCCATCCAGTACACAGGATCCCAGAGAAATTTGCTTTCTTACAGGAGCATTAAGTCATGACACATATGGTGGCATAGCTGCTTCCTTCATTGGCAATATGACATGAAGTACTTGGAGGATACGTTTGTTTTTGTTCTGGAGTCACACCCAGTATTACTCAGAGCTTACTCCCGGCTTTGTACTTAGACATCACTCCTGGTGGTGCTTGAGGAACAATATATGGTACCAGAGATCAATCTCCAACTGACTGCATACAAGACAAGTGACTTATTGTCTCTAAGTGGTATCTTTCCAGGCCTTCAAATTATTTTTGGTCTTTTCTTTTCTTCTCCATTTTTTTCCTTTCTTTTTTTTCTTTTCTTTTTTTTCTTTCTTTTTTTTTTGGCTTTAGTGCCACATCAAGCTGTGTGCAGGGTTTATTCACGACTCTGCAGACTAATCAGTGCCAGGAATCAAACTGGGGTCACCTGCATGCAAAGCAAACACCTACTCTACTTTACTATCTCTCTAGCCCTTGGGGGTTGATTTTTCATTCAATAGATATTATATCCTGTCTAATTGCCTGCGTGGGTTGCAGGAAGTGGCACCTGAACACAGGTACCCGAGCATGAGGGAGTCAATGAAGAGCCCCCAACTAAAAATCACGCATCATCCCAACATGAAGCGAGATGGATACTGGAGAGATCCGTCAGACAGGTGGAGAAGAAAGAGGAAACAGCCTTTGAGAAGGCAGACAAGGAGCATGAACGGGATGACCCTAGTGACCATCCTGAAGCCGAGTCAACTCACTGCAGAAGTGCCTGTTCTGACCCTGGTGAAGGGGTCATAAAGGAACTGCTTCATAAAGGGATCATAAAGGAACCATGGAACTGCTTCATAAAGCAGGAACCAGCCCTACACCTCTTTCCTTATTCTTATTCTTGGCTCTGGGGGACTGGAACAATAGCACAGCGGGTAGAGTATTTGCCTTGCATGTGGCTGATCTGGGTTCGATTCCTCTGTGTCTCTCGGAGAGCCTGGCAAGCTACCCTTGGCATATTCTATTTGCCAAAAACAATAACAATAGGTCTCATTCTCCTGACCTTGAAAGAGCCTCCAATCTTTGAGAAAGATGAGTAAGGAGAGGTTGATAAAATCTCAGGGCTGAGTGTAATAGAGACGTTACTGGTGTCCACTCGAGTAAATCAACCAACAATGGGATGACCGTTGTTGGATATCATTGGTTTGTCCTGCTCTCCTTGCCACTAGGTGCTTAGGTATATCAGTCACGCCCATCAAAGTGCTCCCGAGTCACTCCCATTTCTTTGTTTATCTGTAACCACTTCTACCAGTTTATCTGCTCTTCCTCTAATCAAACTCTTAATTTATAAGGTCAGACCTTGCTAGGACAAGTGTACTTGTATTGTAAGTTAATATTGTCTTTCTTCTCTCTTATGTCTTTTGAATAGTTTACCTTAAAACAATATCCTTTTTGTATGGACAAAGAAAGACATTTATTAATATGCTTTGGTAACATGGGATTTAATTGGCTTCAAATATTATTCATTCCCGGGCATCTGCTTTCTTGACTTAAGCCTCAGCTGGCCTTAATTCCTAGCACCCTCAAAAGCAGGGTCCCAACGGGGGATGGGACGGACCCAGGGCAAGCTGTGTGAGTTGTGTGCTACCCTGGCATCGAGATGGGCCTGGCCAAAGCACCTAATGCTTAACTACATGTTAAGAGCTTGGTCATGGGCTGTCATGTCATGATCCAAAAGCAACAACGAGACTAGGGCCCTGCTAGGGCTAGGAAAGACTAATCTGGCCTGAGCGCTGTAGTCTGAGATCGAGGTGACCCCCCGGAGAGCAATTCTATAAGCTTAATGCATCTCTTGCTATGTCCATACAAAATGATTTATAATATGAATGCTTATATGTCAGTCAGACAAAGAGAGGAGAAACACACCCATGGAATTCCGCTCTTGGGCAGATGTCCCACTGAGAGAGATTCTGTCCTAGTGAAAGCATCCCCTAAGGGATAGAAATTTACCCCCTATGGATTGTAACCACACCTATGCATAAGCCCTGGCCTGCCACATCCGGAGGGATGTGGGGGGTTTTAAGGTGGCTGTATGAGGGGGCAGAGGGCGAGTTCCAGAAGAGCAGAGAGAGAGAATGAAGTAGGATGGGGGAGGAAGAAGCAGGAGGAGAATCAGAGGAGAATGGAGAGAGGAGATTGGAATAAAATGCGATTGAGACCAACCATCTTGGCTCCGTCCCTTCCCTCGCCCGCGCCTTTCTTTTTATTTTTGTGATTTTTACACAACAGTGATACAGTGATAAGAGACTATGGTTTGCTGGTGCCACGGGTAACTTTGAAGGACTTTACCCTGTATTCCATTCTCTCTCCCTTCAATATCCTTACACACAATTCTCTAGCATGGACAGTAAGCATTTTCTTTTTTTTTTAATTTTAAAATTTTATTTCCATAAGGTTGTTGGCATCAATTGATTACATTCAATATTCCAACACCAATCCCACCACCTTATACCTTCCCACTACCATTATTTCAAATTTTGCCACCATCCTTCAAACCTGCCTGCCACAGGCAGATGCTAGGTAATTTATTTTCTATTGCTAATTATGAATATCATGAGAGGTTGCGCAGCTGCGGAAGTGGCCATGCACTCCTGAAATTCTAAAATTATAAATGACTAGGGTCCGGAGACATCTCTGTAGGGAGCTAATCCATTTTGAAATTTATTTGTGAGTCTCTGGACCAAGGCTGCTGACTCACTTGAAGATGGCCCAGAGGAAGTTTGTAGGCGTGACTGCCAAGACTGGGGGTGGAGGGGGAGATGGAAAGGGACAGGGGGTTCCTGCCACCACCATGTGGCCTAGAGTTTTCAGTCCCTGTTCCCTGGGCTTTTCTTCTGGAAGTTTGTGGCCACCGGGGGTTCATCTGGAATGGAGGAATAAGCCTTTTCTTAAAATGTTGCTACAGGTCCCTTGAAATAAGCTCAATTTTCCCCCAGCTCCAACCCCCCCTCCCACATCTTCACCTTCCCATCTTCTCTCTGATACTGAGATGTGGCTTCATTCATGAGAGCAGGCTTTCATGGCACACCTTTCAGAGCCTGGGAACAGATTGTGCAATGGGTAAAAAGCCTCAGGGTGACTCTTACAACCAACAGGTCAAGAGAATCACGGGTTTCCTCTTACAAAGAAACGGTCATCTTTAATGATCAAATGAAAATGCAAATATAGGGAAAACAAATCTGGTTATTTGGAGGACACTATACACTTGGAAGATATTCATGTCGTCGTGGTTTCCTGAGGAAAGAGCTCTGCTTTGCTTGCAAGCAAAATGTCAATTCTCATTATTCAAACTCACATCCCACAGGGCCTTTATGAAAATTGAGGTAGACCCAGAAGAACAGGCAGGAACCAGGGTTTTAGTGTTGGGAAATGAGGAGGTCAGCAACCTGTATGTAGTTTTGATAAAGAGAATTGCTTTTCAAAATTATTTATTTACTTACTGCAGTGCCAAGGATTGAACCCAGGTCTCATTCATGCAAAGTATCACTTCATTGTTGAGTCACACACTGCAAAGAGAATTCTTGAGTGATTGAAACCAGCTCTTTTGGAATCGAACTTTGTTGGGTAACCTTAGGCATTACTACTTCCTCTGACATTTTGCATATTATATTAATTAAATAAGCCCTTTTCTTAAGTGGAATTCCTGTCGTGGTACTCAGCACAACATAAAACATGAAGATTTAAAAGTGTTTTCTAAAACCATGAGTTAGTCTTTGGAATATTTTTATATATTTTATAATAATTATTGATACAATTATGTATTTATTACTTTTGCTATTGTTTGAGTAATCATTAGCAAGTGATAATTGGTATAAACATAACTCAAAGACAAGATGTTCTAATAGGATCCATCAATGGTTTATTGTCACAATACAGCCATAACAATCAAAGTACACTATACCTTCTGCATATAAGAATAAATACCAGGGGCCAGAGAGATAGTACAGAGGGTAGGGTGCTTTCCTTGTATGTGGCCAACCTGGGTTTGATCTCTGGCCCCCATATGGTTTGTTGAGCCCACCAGGAGTGACCCCTGAGAGCAGAGTCAGGAGTAAGCTTTGAGCACTACTCAGTGTGGCCCAAATCATCCCCTCTCTAAAAAACAAAAAAAAAGAAAACAAAAACCTAAAGGGCCAGAGAGCTAATACAGGAAGGTGAAGAGCATGCCTCGCATGTGACCCTTCCTGGTTCAATTCCCAGCACCACATAGTTCCTCAGGCACCATCAGGTGAAACCCAGGGGGTCCTGGAGCACCATCCAGTGTGGCCACAACCTCTGGACCCAGCTATTTTGGGCCTCTCATTGAACACTAGCCTAGTTAGCATAGAATTGCCATGATGATTCCTCAGGCCTCCTGAGCAGAGGCTGGAAAACTAAAATAAAAAAATAAAAATAAATATTGATATATGTTACTGTCTCATATATGAGAGTCTCTTGCCTCCACGCCTGGCTGTCTTCCCCAGGGCCCCTCCAAGGAGGTGGGCTTCAGTTTTCCTCCCCGCCCTGAGCAGAGTTCCCTCGGCCACAGACCTCTGGAGCCTTAGCCACAGCCATGCTCAAGGCTCCTCTCCACACGTTCAGACCAGCCTCATGCATGAAGGAACTGGCAGAGCCCCTAGGTGTGTGGGACCTGGGGCTGAGACCTCCAAACCTGCTCAGATCGGGACTGGACCTCTTCCCCCCAGATTCCCAATTTTCCAGTAGCTAGGCAGTCACACCCAGACATTGCCCCCAGCACAGTGTAATTCCACCAACGGTCAACATCCAGAGACTATAAAACCAAACTTCCAGAAGCACGCAGCCTTGAAGCAGCCACTCAATATCTTATGGCCTAGTTCTCCCTCTGGGAGAGCCTGGCAAGCTGAGAGTTTCCTGCTCACATGGGAGAGCCTCGCAAACTCCCCATGGTGTACTCATATGCCAAATCCAGTAACAACAGTCATTCCCTTGACTCTCAAAGAGTCTCCAATGTGGCACCATTGGAAAGGCCAAGTAAAGAGAGGCTTCTAAAATCTCAGGGCTAGGACAAATGGAGACGTTACTGAGACCGCTTGAGAAATTCGACGATCAATGGGATGATGATGATGATGATGGTATGTTACTGTGTAGGAAGTTGAACCAGTTTGACCTGTTCTGATGTTCTCCAGACTCCCAAGGGTGCTACCTGGCTAGCTGTCACAAGGTCTAGAGCTGGAAGACTAGGACTGTGCCTCTTCACCATATCTCTCCACCAACTAGCCTGGCTGTTCTCATAGAAAAGTAAAAGACAAGAAGAGCAAGCCCAGAGACACAAGCTCCTTACTAGACTCTGCATGTATCTCATTTATTTGCTCACTAGCAAATAAAATCACATCACTCAATGTTTTGTCAATGTGAGCATGTGCGGAGTTCATGGCGAAAAAGAAACAGAGTGAGTAATTGGTGCCAAGAGGGCAATCAATGGATCAAATACTACTTGCTATTTTTGTTTACCTGAGAATATTCATCTGTGTTGCTTTGTTTCTGTAGAATTATCAATAAATGCTATAAACTTTGTGAGACTAGAGTGGTGTTTCTTACACTATTCTTTAAGGAATTGAAAATAGATTTTATTTATACATCTATGTGTTTCTATTTATAGCTATTCACTTTTAACTTATTTTTCAATATAATATTTTCAAGAAAAATAAGAGCCTAAAATAGGAATATTTTCGACCTGCATTTATACTTACTAAAAGTAAAATGTCTCACACTTTTTTTTTTTGCTTTTTGGGTCACACCCGGCGATGCTTAGGGGTTACTACTGGCTCTGCACTCAGAAATTACTCCTGGAGGTGCTCGAGGAACCATATGGGATGCTGGGAATCAAACCCAGGTCGGCTGCATGCAAGGCCTTACCTACTGTGTTATCACTCCAGCCCCTGTCTCACACTTTTTGACTACAGATCAGAGTAAAACATAAATTGTGACTTATTTCATATCAAAGTTTCACAAAATATTACTTTCTCACATTTTGTCCACAAAATGTGAACATTTCTATCACTGTATTACTATCATCCTGTTGCTCATCAATTTGCTCGAGCAGGCACTAGTAACGTCTGCATTGTGAGACTTGTTGTTACTGTTTTTGGCATATCGAATACGCCATGGGTAGCTTGCCAGGCTCTGTCATGCGGGCAAGATACTCTTGGTAGCTTGCCGGGCTCTCTGAGAGGAACGCAGGAATCGAACCCAGGTCGGCCGTGTGCAAGGCAAATGCCCTACTCGCTGTGCTATCGTTCCAGCCCCAAACATTTCTATAATGCTACTTATTTTTTTTTAAAAAACTTCTGGTTGTTCACTAAAATAATCTCAGGATTCTCTAATGAGCCAACCACAAAGGCTGAGAAACAATTCACTTATAGGTCATTTTCTTCCTTCCCTGATCCTTTTCTTATCTTTTAAGAATAGTCCATAAATGTCTATAAGAGCTAGCAAAGCCAAGCAGAGTACATGAATCCAGTGTGTTCCCATATAACAATAAACAGTCCACAGAATTTCGAAGCATGTTCATGAGATCTAGACACCTGTTTTATGAACTCAGCTTCACAGGTATTCCCAGGCTCGGGGTGGACATTAGCATCTAGAGGCTGAGAGACTGCAGAAGGAAAGAGAAGAGTGTCGATACTCATTAAGACCCTTTGCTAAGTTCTTTAATAGGGCAACATTTTGACAAGGACACTAACGCTTAAAGAAAATAAGTGAGCTTGTCACACAATATTTGCCAGAGCAGGGATTTAAAGGTCTCAAGTGCCTCATAGTCCATGAAAGCCCCTATTTCTGTGGCACAGGAGGAAGAACTATGAGTCCAATTACTCACACTGACAATAACTCACACTAACATGTGACATAAACATAGATTTAACAAGTATCCAGTAAGAGAAGGACATTACTTTTCAGTTTATTAAAATATGCAAGGTGGCATTCTAAAGGAAACAAATATACATGTTAGATAAAACATGAGAAAAAATGGGTATATTGAGCAAAAATGTATTGGAAATATATTGAAAATACAACACAAGTGGGAAACATATTGTAAAATACTGGAGTTTAGAAAAGTAGAAGCTGCAGCATTTACTTTATATCTATGGTGGAAGGAAGTCCTGAGAGGAAATTTAAGGGGTTTTTTGAAGCAGATTTATTGTTGTTGCTTATTATTTTTTCCCTAGGATAATTGTCACTTTAGGGAATGTTAGTTGTGCAAATAAGGCATATTCCACCCATTGTTCCTGTAAAAAGAAACAATGCAGTGAAATAATTTTGAAATAATTTGAATTTAAAGGTACTTGCCATGCACCAACCATCTATAGATGTATCCTCAGAACTGCATGTAGTTCCACCCAAGCACCTCTAGTAGTGTTCCCTCAGCACAGAGTCAGGAATAAGGTGTGATTATGAAACAAACAAACAAACAAATCTGTTTTACAATGAACACGGGAGATAGTTATTCCTGCAAAAGTAAATGGGGTGGGGGCTGGAGCGATAGCACAGTAGGTAGGATGTTTGCCTTGCACACAGCCAACCTGGGTCGATTCCCCGAGCATGGCCAGGAGTAATGCCTGAGTGCAGAGCCAGGAGTAACCCCTACACATTGCCAGGTGTGACCCAAAAAGAAAAAATAGTTTGGACTCTTAACTTCATTTCTGAGTAGGAACCTGGGCATGAGGGTGTGTACTAACCCTTTCGGCAGGCAGCATGGTGGGAGAGAGGCAGATAGGGAGTGAAGCACAGACCCAAATGTGGGTCAGAAGCCACAGAATTATAAGTGAATCAGTATGATATGCTGCTTCCTCGCATACCTTCTATACTGTAAGGATCTGAGAAGAGATCATGGAATCATAGAAGAAAGGTAAGAACAGTGCTTATGATGGTGGCAGATACTGGTAGAGGAGGCTTAGATAAGCAGAGTGAGAAACTTATGAACACCATCGGCAGTAAAGGCCTGATGTCCAGGAGAGTGGTGGGTGGAAAAAAACGGGAACCCAAGGGACTCCTAATGAAGCAGAAACCACTGGAAGATACTTTGAACTTCCAAAGTTAATTTCTGGCCATCAATCTGGTGGAATTTAAACATGATTCATTTAGATGCCTCTTTCTGAGAATGTGGTGGTAGAGTAGTTATACTAAGAAGTTCTTAGTATAACTAAATAATCTTAGAATGCTGAATGAATCCAAAATCGCCGCCATACCCCTGGCCTGACTCCACCATCTCAGAATGGACCTCACCAAGAAATAATCTGCTGAAAATTCTGATATGCAGGTTTTGTGACTGAAATCATCAGGCTTTCTCAGAGTTGGGATGGGCTACCTTCCTCCATTTCTCAATACTCCTGGAAGCACTGATAGTCACCCCCACAAACCAACTCCAGCATCACTATGTCAACTCTTCTATGGGCCTTGCTTCAGAGACCCATAAATAAATCTCAAAAGAGATCAAAAGCTGCAGTTAATATCAGATGCATTTGGCTGAACAGACAGGGGTAAACCAGAGGAGGCAGGTTGGTCTGGTGCCTGCCCGAGCAGAGTCCCCAGCAGCCACTTGTTTCCACAATCCAAAATTGCCATCATGCCCCCCGTTTGACTCCACCATCTCAGGACAAACCTCACTGAGACATAATGTGCTGAAAATTCTGGTATGCGGGTTTTGTGACTGAAATCTCCAGGCTTTCTCAAGGTCAGGATGGACTACCTCCCCCCACATCTCTGTATTTCGGGAAACCTCAGCAGTCACGTCCACACCCCAAAGCTGCCACCCAGTTAAAAATCTATTTCAGTCTTACCGACTCGATAAAAATACTGAATGCCCTGAACAAGCACCATGGCCTTGTAGTACCTGTGTTGCAAACCACAAAGCACAAAAGGAAAAGGAGAGAGAGAGAACAAGAAGGAAAGTGCCTCCCATAGAGGGAGGCTTGAGGTGGGGTTGAGGTGTTGGGGGATGGTGGGAGGGAAACAGGGGACATTGGTGGTGGGAAATGTACACTGGTGGAGGGATGGGTGCTGGATCATTGTATGACTGAAACCTAATTTTGAACAGCCTTGTAATGGTCTATCTCACAGATATTCAATTAAAACAATTTTTAAAAAATTAAAAATAAGGGGCTGGAGCAATAGCACAGTGGGTAGGGTGTTTGCCTTGCACGTAACCAACCCAGGTTCAATTCCTGGCATCCCATACAGTCCCCCAAGCACTGCCAGGAGTAATTCCTGAGCGCAAAGCCAGGAGTAACTCCTGAGCATCGCCGGGTGTGACACAAAAAGCAAAATAAATAAATAGATAAATAAATAAATAAGATGTCAAAAGTAAATAAACAAATAAAATGCTGTATCACTATTCATAATGTCATTTTAAATGACTGAATTAGTTGCAGAAAGTGAAAGCAATACTCACAAGATAATAACTAAGAGGCCAAATGCAAAGTGGCAACAGGGAATTAAAGCTTAATCCTGTTTTGAGTAAATTTTCCAATCTATGCTTGTGAAGAATCTTTTTAATAGGATAGAAGCACATGCCAGGGCTAGAGAATACACCGAGATATATGAAAATTGTAGAACTTTCATATCTCCACTAATATAAAAGACAACAGTTTCAGTGAAGGTAAAATGAAAAATTGAACTTAATTTCACAGCAAGAACATACTAAGAACTCTCCTCTGGTACGTGACTGGGGTTCAACCCCTGGCAACACATAGCCCTTGAGAGCATCAAGAAGTGCTGCTGGGTGTGGCCCAAAAGAACAAAGCAAAACAAGAAAAAGCTCTCCTCTGTAAGCTTTGACTCTGGAGAAAGTAGGAAAATGGAAACTTCACGAAGTAAAGCTAACCTCAGTGAGCTATTCTACGAGTTTGGTTTTAAAATTCACGTGACTTGGAAGTGACCAGGCTATTTCAGTCTCTGGGTTCCCTTCAGGAAGCGAAAGTGTGCACTCTCTGGGGTGTGACACACCCAAGGGATTCTAGAAAATTAAAAAAGGGAGAAAGGGAAGAGAGGCGTGATGGAAGATAGAGTGGGGGCCTCTCACACTTTCAGGACTTTAAGAATAATTATTTCTCCTCACTGGGAACGCCAGCCTGTGGGGTGGTTAAAATCTTCTTAGGAACAGGTGCCTACCAGAGACTAAGCTGATGCCCTCACGCTGCCCTGGGCGGTTCCTAAGCAACTGGTTTGAACTACATAGCCTTCTTCTTACCACAAGCACTTTAAGCCACAAGCCAACGTCTGAGCCCTAATCAGGGAGCGTATTAAAGCTTTGGAATGTGACGATGATATTCAATATACTTATCCTCGCAGGGGAAAAAAATGGGAATAATTATACACAATGTTGGATTCTCATTTAATCAAGCATGTAATTGTGAATCTCAAGTGTTTAAAACTATTAAGAGAAAATAATAGACTACCTTAAGGACCTTGAAGTGTAAAGACCTTTGTAAATAGGACACAAAGAAAAAAGCACACAAACTATTTTTTAAAGCATATATTTGATTATGTTTAAGAGCTCTGTTTTCTTAAATACCCAAAGAAAGCCTAAAATGCATCTACAAATGAGGACAAAACATTTGCCAACAAGTGTCTAACATTCAGAACATAAATATTTCAAGACTCCTAGAATTTAATATAAAAATGATAAATGACACTTAAAAAATTAAACATAAGGGGGCCAGAGCAATAGTACAGTGAGTAGGGCATTTTCTTTACGTGTGGCCAATCCAGATTCAATTACCAGACATCCCATATGATTCCTGAAACCCTACCAGGAGTTATTCCTGAGTGAATAACTAGGAGTAATCCCTGAGCACCACTGGGTGGGACTGCAAAATAAAAAAAAAAAAGAAAGAAAAGAAAGAAAGAAAAAAATAAGCATATGTTAAAAGATATTTTCAGAAGATGAAACGAAAGCGATTAACAAGGATAGACTGGAAAGGATTGAAAGAAAAAAAACAAGTCTCAAAGGCAATTCAGGAGAATTCAATTTGTACAAATCCAAATAGGTAAAACTAAATAAAATATTCCAATATATTTTTTTGCTGTTCATTACTGTAAAGGAAAAATGAGAATACATAAAAATCAAGATAGTGTTTACCTCCAGGGACATGATTAGGTATAAAATTCAGAAGGAACACAGAATAGGAAAGGTATTGAAATATTCTCCATCCTAAATTATGTGATGAGTTCAGGGGTATTTGTGTTATGCTTTTCAGAGAGAGGGAGAGATCACATAATATGATCTAAAATATAACATGCTTATGAGCTTGTTTATACATTTAGACAGGACATGAACATCCTCAATAAACACATATACAATATTTATTACATCTTGTGGTGGATTGCAAGCAAATATTTTTCATAGATTTTTGCCTCCCTACATATTATCTTTTATAATGTAATGCTGTTGTTTATTTTGGACTCATTGAATTCTCTTCTCTCAAGCAATATCAATTTCTACTTGTTTTTCACAATGAACAACCAGTTTTCCATTGATAATACTTAGTATACCTCACATATTGAATATATGTTCTTTTTTATCCTATGCATAGGATAAAAAATTGGGTATTTAATACAATACTTTTATACTTTTCAGCAACACACACAAATACACACAGTGTGTAGACAAAAGAATAATTTGGAGGGCAGGTCTCAGTATTGAGAACCTAAGGTAATTTTTTTTCATAGAAGTAGAGTGGTCTAATCTTCAGGCATATTATGTTTTCAAGGAGAAATGGTATTATCCCTATTTTCATAGATAATGTAGAAAATAAATTCTTTTTTAAAAAAATATTTTATTAGTGAATCACCGTGAGGTACAGTTATAAACTTACGAACTTTTGTGTTTCCATTTCAGTCATACAGTGATCGTTTACCCATCCCTCCACCAGTGCCCATTCTCCTCCACCAGTGTTCTCAGTATCCCTCCCACCACCCCATCCCATCCCCCACCACCCCACCCTGCCTCTGCAGCAGAGTATTCCCTTTTGTTCTTTCTGCTTTTGGGTGTTGTAGTTTGCAATAGAGGTATTGAGCGGCCATCGTGTTCAGTCTATAGTCTACTTTCAGCACGCTTCTTTCAACCCAAATGGGTCCTCCCAACATCCTTTACTAGGTGTTTCCTTCTCTATCTGAGCTGCCTTTTCCCTCAGCATGTGAGGCCAGTTTCCAAGTCATGGGGAAGACCTCCTGGTCCTTATCTCTACTACTCTCAGGTGTTAGTCTCCCATCTGTTGTTACTTTATATTCCACAGATGAGTGCAATATTTCTATGTCTATCTCTCTCTTTCTGACTCATTTCATTTAACATGATACTTTCCATGTTGATCCACTTATATGCAAATTTCATGACTTCATCTTTTCTAACAGCTGCATAGTATTCCATTGTGTAGATGTACCAAAATTTCTTTAACCAGTCATCTGCTTTTGGGCACTCCGGTTTTTTCTAGATTTTGGCTATCGTAAACAGTGCTGCAATGAACATACAAATGCAGACATCATTTCTACTATCCTTTAAAAAATAAATTCTTAAAACAAAGAAATTCCATGCAGACAGTTGTCTTCTCTCTCAACAGGACTTCTCAGTCCCAAGTCTTGACCAATGTATCACTTCCAGGCAAGACATTTTTGTTAGACATATAGTTTTATACAAATGGATGTATTTTCCACGCTTTCCTTTTTCTGTAAAGGCAAGATTTATTAAATATCACAACTGAATTTTAAGCTAAAACCTAAACAAGGGAAAACATGTAAACCAAACAATGATTGGGAAGGATATGGACTGTGAGTGTGATTAAAACACTACTAAATAAGCAGTAGTTCCAGAAACAAATTTTTTCCTACATTATTAATTCATATATTGAAGGGATGGTATTTCAGGTGACACTTTTAAGAAGAAGAAAAAACACAGGATGATGTCACTTATTTGTGGTATGCAAAATAACTGGATGAGGGAATGTAGTACAGTAAAGGGGGTGGGGTGCCTTCATCACCTTTGAACTACAGTATACAGAGGAGAGGAATGGAGAAGAAAAGAAATCAAGGGGGTACAGGAGAGAATGAGAAAGGGAATAAAGTAGAAATCAGAGGACCTCAAGCACACTACTAATGTGGGGGAGTAGTATAGCTATATCTCTCAACCACAGACTCATTGACACTAAAAACTGAGCCCAAGCTACAACCACTAAACTTTAAAATGTGCCTATCCAGCTGAGAGAGAGAAGGGACCACCAAGTAAATGATGCTTAGAGGGCTCGCTCAGGATGGGAGATGTGTGCTGAAAGTAGGCTATGGACCAAACATGATGGCCACTTAGTACCCATATTGCAAACCACAACACCCAAAAGGAGAGAGAGTAAAAGGGACTGTGCCTGCCACAGAGGCAGGGGTGATTGGGAAGGGGGGGCAGAGTGACAGGAGGGATACTGGGAACATTGGTGGTGGAGAATGATCACTGGTGGAGGGATGGGTACTCAATCATTATATGACTGAATGTAATCACGAAAGTTTGTAAGTCTGTAATTGTATCTCATGGTGATCATTAAAAAATAATAATAAAATATGCCTGTCAAGGTAGCAGGCTAGGGGTGCAGGAGGGAACTTGGGAACCCTGGTGGAGAGAAGCTGACACCGGTGATGGGATTGGCAAAGAACATTATTTTCTGACACTCAACTGTGAATAACTTTGCAAGCCACAGTTTCTTAATTAAACATTTTAAAATAAGCTTATAATTTTAGAAGTTTTAGATTGGCAGAAAACGAACATGGTACAGAGATTTCTCAATACACTACACACACACATACAGTTATACAGTCACCTGTATTATTTACATCTTAAATTACTGGGGAACATTAGCCAAAATTAAACTTATAAATTTATTATTACAACTAATATCTTTAAGCTAAATAATAAAAAATATAAACTAGATAGCATAGCAGGTAAGGCATTTCCCTTGCCTGTGGTCGACCCAGTTTCGATTCCTCCACCCCTCTCGGAGAGCCCGGCAAGCTACTGAGAGTATCTCACCCACAAGCCAGAGCCTGGCAAGCTACCCGTGACATATTAGATATGCCAAAAACAGTAACAACAAGTCTCACAATGGAGACGTTACTGGTGCCTGCTCGAGCAAATAGATGAGCAACAGGATGACAGTGTCAGTGACAGTGAATCTGTAAACTTGCCATTTGATATTAAAATATTTTAATATTAGTAAAAATAAAATGATTACATCTATTATTTAATTTTTAATTAATATTAACTCTCTGTTACTAATGTTAATATTGATTAATTAATATTAATAAACACAGCTATGCTCAAGGCCACTCTCCACATGTTCCTTCGAGCCTCACTCATGAAGGGACTGGCAGAGGAACCCAGGTGTGCGGGACCTGGGACTGAGATCTCCAAACCTGCTAGCATTGGGACTGCTCCTTCTCCATCCAGACCCCCTATTTTCTAGCAGCTTGGCAGCCACACCCACAAACTACCCCAGTGCCATGTAATCCCACCAAGAGTCAACATCCAGAGACTATAAGACCAAGCTCCCAGAAGAGAGTGACTCGGAGTCTCTTGCCCCCTGCCCCCCCCCCCCCGTGCCTGACTGTCTTCACTGGGGCCCCTCGAAGGGGACAGGTTGCCTTTCCCTCCCCGCCCCAAGCAGGATGTCATAATTAGATGTCGTAATATGACATCTACTAGCCTTTTTCTCCCTCTTGGAGAACCTGACAAGTGTGAGTCTATTGCCCTCACAGGAGAGCCTTGCAAGCTCTCCATGGCAAATTCATATCCCAAATACAGTAAAAGATATATGCATACCTCTGGGAGAGCCTGGCAAGCTACCTGCAGTGTATTCAATATGCCAAAAACAGTAATGATAGGTCTTATTCCCTGACCCTGAATGAGCCTCCAATTGTTGGGAAAGACGAGTAAGAGAGGCTGCTAAAATCTAAGGGATGACCATTTGGAAAACAATATGGACGCCTTTCAAAAAATTAGAAATTGAGCTCCCATTTGACCCAGCAATACCATTGCTGGGAATATATCCCAGAGAAGCAAAAAGTAAAAACCGAGTGCCCAAGAACAGATGACTGGTTAAAGAAACTTTGGCATATGTATACAATGGAATACTATGCAGCTGTTAGAAAAGATGAAGTCATGAACTTTGCATATAAGTGGATCAGCATGAAAAGTATCATGCTAAGTGAAATGAGTCTGAAAGAGAGACATAGAAAGATTGCGCTCATCTGTGGAATATAAAATAACAGAGTAGGAGACCAACACCCAAGAATAGTAGAAATAAGTACCAGGAGGTTGGCTCCATGGCTTGGAAGCTGGCCTCACATGCTGGGGTAAAGGGCAGCTCAGATAGAGAAGGGAACACCAAGTAAAATGTGGTTGGAGAACCCGCTCGGGAAGGGAGATGCGTGCTGAAAGTAGACTATAGATTGAACACGATGGCCACTCAATACTCCTATTGCAAACCACAACACCCAAAAGGAGAGAGAGATCAAAAGGGAATACCTGCCACAGAGGCGGGGTGGGGGGTGGGGGGATGGGATTGGGGGTGGGAGGGATACTGGGTTCATTGGTGGTGGAGAATGGGCACTGGTGGAGGGATGGGTTCTCGAACATTGTATGTCAGAAACACAAGCACGAAAATGTGTAAATCTGTAACTGTACCCTCACAGTGATTCACTAATTAAAAAAATGAATACATTTTTAAAAAATAAAATAAAATCTCAGCATCCCATATGGTCCCCTGAGCACCTCCAGGAGTAATTCCTGAGTGCAGAGTCAGGAGTAACCCCTGTGTATCACCGGGTGTGACCCAAAAAGAAAATAAATAAATAAATAAAATTTCTTCATTCAGTATTATAATTACTTATTTATCTATTATCATTAACTAACTTAAGCTTTATCCTCATTTTCTCAGGTCACTTTTTTTTTTTTTTTGCTTTCTGTTTGGGTGCCATTCCTGGCAGTACTCAGGACTTACTCCTGGCTCTGAGCTCCTGGAGGGACCATATGGGGTATCAGAGATTAAACCTGGGCTGGCTGCGTGAAAGGCAAGCGTCAGACCTGCTAAACTATGGCTCCAATTCAGGTCACGTTTTTAACATGTTCACGGCGCTTTTCCAGAATACTAGTCAACATTTAGTCATCCTGTCTTCTTCAGTGTCTCCCCTTGCTGTGACAGTTTTTCACCACTTCTCTTCAATAAGCTTGAAATTTTGAGGGATGGTGGTCAGATATTTGGTAGAATTTCTTTCATTTGGGATTTGCCTGATAACGTCCTTATGATTAGACTAAGATTATGGCGACTTTTTTTTTTTGGAAAAAACCCACAGAGGTGAAACTAAAAATGCCATTTCTTCATAAGTGTCATTGGATTTTTAATTCCACTTTTTTTAAACATGGGTGAGAGTATATAGGAATAATGTGCACAGGAAAAGAAATTGCAGAGGATAACATCAAAATATTACCAGAAGTTTTCTCAGGAGACTAAAGTTACTGGAGATTTGTAGTTTTACTTCCTGCTTACCAATGTTTTCTAGATGTTTGGCAATGGATTTTAAATAAGAAAACATTTTTTCCATGTTTATTTTGGGAGCTGTCTATGCCTGTCTGGAAAAGTACTTGGGTACTGCCAATATCTTCCCAAGTCTGGTCCAAATAGGAGAGCATTTGTAAGCTCTCCTATTTAGAGAAGAGGCCCCTCCCAGAGCACAGACTGAATATGCCTCCACTGAGGGCATTGGGTCACACCCTCACCTGAAAGAAAGTCACTTTCGAACAGACAGGAACACTCATCCACAGTGATGACAATGCTACCTGGGTTGGCCACTACAAAAACAATATGGAGATCTATCAAAAAATATAAGAATAGAACTATCATCCCACACGGCAACTTCTTAGCATCTATCCCTAAAATGCAAAAACATTAATTCAAAAGTATATATATATATTTATATATATGTATGTATTATATATCTGCACCTATATTCATCACCACACTTAATACAATGGCCAAGATATGGAAACAGGTACTGGCCCCACTCTCCGCCAAGATGTAACCCCTCAGCTTCACGAGCATGATTCCAGAGGCCAGCTAAACTACTTTTGATTCCAGCAGCTTCTTGCAGAAATGTCTCTAGACTGTGAACTAAGCCATGGTCCCATGCCTGCCCAGGAGGGGAAAGCTCTCTCTCTCTCTCTCTCTCTCTCTCTCTCTCTCTCTCTCTCTCTCTCTCTCTCTCCCTCTCTCCTTTTCCTTGCCGGGGGGTGGGCATGGCAACCTCCATCTTATGAGGACCACTAATGAGAAGAACAAGCTTGCAGTGATCCAATTTCTGGCAGAAAATTCCCTGGACTTAGTTACTAAAATACAGAAATCCAAAACCTCATATCTCTTCATTCTCAGCAATGGAAAACAAATTATCAAATGCTTCCTTTTCAGCAGGTCCGACTTTAGGGGGGAGAAACTCCAAACAATAATAGTGAATTTTTTGTTGAAATATTGAATGTAACCAAAGTAAAGTGAAATTTATCAGTTACACAAGCGGGGGTAGGGGGTGGGGGGTGGGAGGTATACTGGGGTTTTTTTGGTGGTGGAATATGTGCACTGGTAAAAGGATGGTTATTTGAGCATTGTATAACTGAGACTTAAGACTGAAAGCTTTGTAATTTTCCACATGGTGATTCAATAAAAATATATATATATAAATCTAAAAAAACAGATATGGAAACAATTCAAATGCCCAACTACAGATGAACAGATCAAGAAATTGTGGTGTATTCTGTTACTGTATCACTGTATCACTGTCATCCCCTTGCTCATCGATTTGCTCGAGCTGGCACCAGTAATGTCTCCATTGTGAGATTTGTTGTTACTGTTTTTGGCATATCCAATATGCCATGGGTAGCTTGCTAGGCTCTGCCATGCAGGCAGGATACTCTCGGTAGCTTGCTGCGCTCTTCTAGAGGGACAGAGGAATCGAACCTGGGTTGGCCACATGCAAGGCAAATGCCCTACCCACTGTGTTATCGCTCCAACCATCAAGCATCATATAGGTGCTATTTCCCCTTATATCTTCTGTTTCTTCTTATTCATTGGGAAGAATATATTTATGATGTTGGGACTTTCTCAGCCCTTTTGGGAGGTTGAGCAACCTTGAGGAAGAAAGCCCATGATCTGGTTGGGAAAAGAAACATAAGGAACATAAGGAACCTGAGCCCGCAATGCTTACCAAGCTGTCATGCTTGGCGTCTTTCACTTGTATCACTTGTCATCTTGTTGATCTTTGATTTTGCTCGAGCGGGCGCCAGTAACGTCTCCATTCATCCCTATCGCATGCTAGTGTAGCCCAATGGTATCTGCTCACTCCAGGAACAGGAAAAGTCTCAAACTGTTCAGGGTTTTGATGAAGAAGTCTGACCATCTTGTTGGTGGGTGGCCACGCGGTTTTTTAAAGTCCCATGGAATCCAGTCGGTAACAGCTCTAGTCCAGTGGTCATCTCTGAATCATATTACGTGTCTGGCCCATCTGATTTTTGTGGTTTTTATTTTATTTTATTTTATTGAATCACCGTGAGATAGTTACAAGCTCTCATGTTTGGGTTTCAATTTCACAATGATCAAACACCCATCCCTCCACCAGTGCACATTCCCCAATATCCCTGGTATACCCCCCCTTTCCCACCCTCCCCCTGCCTCTATGGCAGACAATATTCCCCATACTCTCTCTCTACTTTTGGGCATTATGGCTTCCAACACAGACACTGAGAGGTCATCATATTTGGTCCATTATCTACTTTCGGCACACATCTCCCATCCTGACTGGTTCCTCCAGTCATCATTTTCTTAGTGATCCCTTCTCTATTCCATCTGCCTTCTCCCCTCCACTCATAAAGCAGTATTCTAGCTATGGGGCAACCCCCCTGGCCCTTGAATGTCTGTACCAAATGCACCATTAACAATTTTGTAAACCACGGTGTTTAAATAAACTGGGGGGAAAAAAGTAGCAGACTTTTTTCACATATCTGACAATGACCTAGTATTCATTCAGGTTATAAACTCAGCCTTAATGTGTGAATTTCCCTTACTGTTATTCAAGAGAGTTTGAAACCAAATCCTCAGCCTTATCTTAGGCAGCTAGGATACAAATAAGTGATTTCCTATTATGCATGAAGTGTCTTTCTTTGCAAATTCAGGTGACCCTGTTCCTACTCCTACAAGTCTAACCTGAAGAAGGATCAGTTACAAAGACAAAAAAAAATATAGTATCAGTGCTAGAATCCTAAAAGTTAGAGAAAAGTCAAATCATATTTGGCAGTAGCGGTAACAATAAAGATCACTTCTATGATAGGGTTTGAAGTATTGCTTATGAAGCTTTAACCTTGACTCTACGGGTAGTGACCAGTAGTATCCTTTCAATAAATCACAATTCTACTTAAAATAGGCACACAAATTTCTGTTGTTTGCAACTAAGAAGTTCAGATGATCTGTGAAATATAAAATAACAGAGTAGGAGACTAACACCCAAAAATAGTAGAAATAAGTACCAGGAGGTTGACTCCATGGCTTGGAAGCTGGCCTCACATTCTGGGAAGAGGGAAACTCAGATAGAGAAGGGAACACCAAGTAAAATGTGGTTGGAGGCCACTGGAGGGGGAGGGGGGAAAGGGTGATGCGTGCTGAATGTAGACTAGAGACTGAAAACAATGGCCACTCAACGCCTTTATTGCAAACCACAACACCTAATTAGAGAGAGAGAACAAAAGGGAATACCCTGCCATAGTGGCAGGGTGGGGTGGGGGGAGATGGGAGTTTGAGGTGTGGGAGGGATGCTGGGTTTATTTGTGGTGGAGAATGGGCACTGGTGAAGGGATGGGTTCTCGAACTTTGTATGAGGGAAACATGAGCACGAAAATGTATAAATCTGTAACTGTACCCTCAATGTGACTCACTAATAAATAAATTTTTAAAAAAAGAAGTTCAAATGATATTGTTACTCATAAAAAGTAATTCCATAAGATCAAGGATCAAGTCTCCCATTCATCATTATATTCCTCCCACATAATGCAGTGCCTGACACACAATAGGTGACCATAAATCACAGATGTAGATTTAAGCATATCACTATTCACCTCAGTCTATGAATGTAGAAAAACACAAGAAATATTATGCACATTCCCCTCACCAGAGATAATGACTATTGAACTGCCAGTGAGTCTATTTTTAAATCAATTATCTATAAGTATAGAAAAACATGTAAATTTTTAAACAAAAGTTGACTACGAAACATATAGTTTGTAATTTGGTTTTTCCCCTCTCCCTTTTCCTACTGTGAAAAACTCAATTTATTTTTCATACCATACCAGCAAGTTTACCTACGTCATCAGTCTTACTGGTTAATGACTATGGGCAGTTTATTGTTTGGGTAAACCATAATAAATACATTTCTCACTTTTTATATGGAAAGTATGTGGCGTTTATTCTCCTCTGACTTGTTTCAATTAGCATAATATCCTCTAGTTTTGCTCATCTTGTTAGGAATAGCAAAATTCCGGGGGGGGTTGAGTGTTTCAGCTGAATAGCATTACTTGAGTAGTATTTTATAAGTCAGTAGTATTTCTGTTAGAGATAGATACAACATCTTTTCCTTTAATTAATTTCAACCCCTTTTCTTCATCATCATTGCAATGTCCAGGAGTCATACATGCACCTGGCTATGAAGCTAGTTGTGATTTCAGTTATTTGAGTTATCATTTCAAAGAATGATACTCTCCAGGAGTATCCAGGAGTATACTCCTCTCCAGGAGTATCATTCTTTGAAAGAGTGAGAAAAGATTCTTTATGTTGAAGGCTGAGGTGATAGTACAGAGCACAGGGCATCTGCTTTGCATGTGGCCAACTCAGATTCAATCCCCGGCATGCCACATGGTCCCCTGACCCAAGTGCAGAGCACCAGGAGTAAGCCCCAAGCACCACTTGGTGTGCCCAACCCCCTCGCCCCCAAATATATTCTTAATCTTTTCTTGTAGACTTAGTTGCAGTGTTCATGCACATTCTTGTTCTAGCTCTGACCTAAGGTCACTGCAGTGCTCAATAGAGGTCACATATCCTGGTTCCTGCTGTTCACGACACTTAGTTGTAGAGTTTACCAGAGGTGACACTTCCTTCTTGTTGAGCTTATACATACAACTGGTGTGTGGGATATGTTGAAAATTGTTTGCAGTTCTGGGGATCACAGACAGAAGAATTGCCAGACTCAAACAGCAGATCTCTTAGGATCAAGGTTGGCACATGTGACAGCACTGGGGATTGAACTCAAGACCTTATACTTTAAAAGCAGGCATTTTAAGCCACTAAACTATTCCTCTGGGCCCTTCTTTATCCTTTCATCCTTCTTATGGGCATATGAGTTATTCCCAATTCTTGACTATTGAAAACAATGCTGCACTCTATCTATTGGTTTAGTGTTTTCATATCTTTCAGATGAACAGGCTGAAATGGAATAGCTAAATCATACAGCATTCTATTATTAATTATTCTAAGGAATCCTTATTGTTTTCTATAGTGACTGCACCAGTTTATATTTTCACTAACAAACAGTGTACGGTGATGGGAATTTTTTCCATGCCCTTTCCAACATGCTGTTTTTTTAAAAAACCATTTTTAATGGTGTGAAGTAAAGCTTACTATGCCTTTTTATTTTCATTTCCCCACTAATCAGCGATGAGGATCATATTTTTATATGCTTGTTGCATCTAAGTGTCTTCCTTCTGTTTATTTACACTTTTTACCCATTTTAAAAATCAGTTTGTTCTGTTTTGTTTTTGTTTTTGCTTTTTGGGTCACACCCAGTGATGCATAGGGGTTACTCCTGGTTCATGCACTCAGGAATTACTCCTGGCGGTGCATTGGTGACCATATGGGATGCTAGGAATCAATCCGTGTTGGCCACGTGCAAGGCAAACGGCCTACACTCTGTGCTATCTCTCCAGCCCCACAGTTTGTTCTTTTCTACTTTGGATATTAACCCCATGTCAGATGAATGATTTGGGACTGTCTTCAGTGTATTACCTTTTTATTTGGGGGATTTTTCTTTTGCTGTGAAGATGCCTTTAGTCATGCTTGACCTGTTAGGTTATGGTATGCATGTATTAGATATGAATGGCATTTATATGTTAAATTGATTTATAGATGATTGCATATATACATGTACACTTGTCATGTACTTGTGAAATAATCAAAACTGAGAAAATTATCTTGAAAAATATGTTCCTGCTGATTTGATTGGAACCTTTTTTCAGTGCTTTTTCCTCAAGAACGGTCCATGTTTCTACATTTTAAAATTCCAAACCACTAGAATCAAACCAACAAAAATTAGAACCGTATCAAATAATTTATGCTAAACTTAAAATACTTGGAGATTTGTTTAGTCACTTGCTTATGTGCTTGTTTGTTAATTCAACCATTTCTTTCACTAGGTTTATCAAAAGCAGGACCCATCACATTCTAAACCCAGATTTTGTGATGTTGTTTTAATAGATAAAGTTTTCTCAGATAAGTTTTTAAAAGGCTACTTTATTTTTGCATGCAGTGACATATTCTAGATAAATACAATGACCATGTTCTCTAAAAGAAAAATAGAGAAGGAGAAAGAGAAAAAGAGCAAGAGGACGGGAGGAAAGAAAGGAGGGAGGGATGAGAGAGAGGGGGAGGGAGAGAGGGAGGGAGAAAGAAAAAAACATGCTGGCAAAGAAGAAATATCTGCTGATTTCAGAGAAGTGGGTTTGGTACATGAAACCTGCCAATTTCCCTATTCTGTGACTAGCAGAAAATCCCATCAGGTATTGAAGATTTCCCCTAGGCAAGGTGGAAGCACACATTTCCTATTTGTAGCGCCTATGGTTAATTGTCCTTATGGTCTTAGAGAAAGCTTTTCTAGCTCCACCTCCAAAATATGTCATCCTTTCAAAAATTTCCCCTTTTAAATAATACAATTATCGTAAAAATGAACAAATGGGCTCCTCCGTAGTCAAGGGGTTGCCATGGCAACAAGTGAATCCCTCGTTGCGGATTTCCTATGAGCCAGTCACTCTGTGAAGGACCCCACTCCACATCTCGCCCCCGGCGGCTGCCCATTTAGCTGAGCTTGGCAAGCCCTCTGTCCCTGAAGTTCGAGGACACTCAAACCTGTCAGAGCTGAGCTGCCCGCTTCTAAAATCACCCACCTCCCAACTTCTCCCTGATGTTCCCCTCCAACAGCACATTCGGTGGGTGCCCTAATGGAGTCAGCAGAGAAGCAGTACATGGCAGACCTAAGTGTTCATTTAAAATATTGATGATAATGAACTAAGATCGTGTATTTCAACCACTTAAACAAGCACTCATTTTTTCATTTCCAGTTTAAAATGACATAGGAAACTTTCCGTGTAATTGCTGTTTTCTATTATAATAGAAGTCTGTTTCCTATTCAGTCTTTATGCTCTTGTAGATTTCTCTTTATTCTTCATTTATTCTTTTTTTTAATTTTATTTTATTGAATCACTGTGACAAAAGTTACAAAGCTTTAAGGTTTAAGTCTCAGTCATACAATGATCAAACCCCCATCCCTTCACCAGTGCCCCTGTTCCCCCACCAAGAACCCCAATATACCCCCTCCCACCACCCTCCCCCGCAACTGAGTGGCCAATGATCTTCACTTTATTCTCTCTATACTTTGGATACATTCAATATTTCGACTGAGAACTGGCTATTATTATTCGGAATTTTCCCTCAACAATCAAACCTGCTGAAAAGTCATCATTTTATAGTTTGTTTTCCATGGCTGAGAATGAAGATTATAGGAGCTTGTGCAGCCTCGACAGCGGCCGTGCGTTTTTGAATTTCTGTTGTTTTAGCTCAGTTTACAGTCTAGATGCATTTCTATAAGTCTCGGGTGCCAAAATGGGTTAGTAGAACCTCCCGGTTCAGAGTCTTTAAGGAGCAGAGGGGCCGTGTCGTGCGTGGCTGCTCCGGATATCATCTGGGCTGAGGGCGTGCCGGTAATACCCCCATCCCCTGATCTCTTGTGTGCCACATCACTACAAAGTGAGTACCTCTGGGTTGTGAGTCCTAGAAAATGGCGAACGCCACGAGGGTGCTGGTGTTGCTGCCGCTGCTATCTTCCCCGTAGAAAGAAAGTGCTGGGAGAGAAAATCCCTCCCCGGGATTGTAGCATGGGATTGTAGCTCAGCTCACAGTCTAGATGCATTTCTCTAAGTCTCTGGGTGTCAAAATGGGTTATAGAACCTCCCGGATCAGAGTCTTTAAGGAGTAGAGTTCTTTCTTCTTCATTTATTCTAATTCTTCTTCAGAATGGCTTGCTTCCATGTTTATAGTAAAGGTCTAGAACATATAAAGGAAATCATTGTTATCAGGATTTATTACTGGGGTACAATTCAAAAGAGAGAGTAGAGGCAGGATCTTGAGAGTGGGGAGAAGAGGCATTCAGTGCCAAGCATCGTGAAGGTTTGGTGATTGTACCTTTGGTAATTCCAGAAAAGTATCTGGGCAAGTGGAACTCCAAAGCACGTAAGTAAAATTGACATTTGATCTCTGCCAACTCAGAACTCTTTTTCCCTTATTCCATCTTATCCCTAGGATTTTTTGCTTGGTTGGTTGGTTGGTTGGTTGGTCAGTTGGTTTTGGGCTACACACAGCAGTTCTGGGGACAAACTCCTGGCTCTGCTCTCAGGAACAACTCTCAGGATACCATATGGGTTATTGTGGATTGAAGCCAGATCAGCTGCATGCAATAGTATAGTACCTTCTGTACTATTGCTCCAGCTCCCTCATCCCTAAGTTTTATAATGATAAGAATCTCTCCGGCCAGGATGTTTGAATTGATTCTGGGAAATCACTGGGTCCTTGTTTAATCACAGACCACTACTAAGAGAAGGAGACTCATCCCTCAGAACTTGAAGGATTTTAAGCCCCTGTGAAACTGGTGAACACTAAGACATAGTCCCAGAAAAGAGAACTATGCCTACACACAAGCATAATTTCCCTGTTGATACTTATATTCACACTGAACACCAAGGGTAAGAATGGAGGAGCCAAATGTATTAGACAGGAAGAAGGGTGTTGATCTTACATACTGACATCTAGTTTTCTGTCTACATATTCTTACATCCATATACACTGATTAAACATTTTTGATTCCTATTCACTTAGAGTGAATAATACTTTGAAAAGGAAAAAAAGTCAAGATTCTGATTCTGGAGGATTTCATAGTTTCATAAAATGGTGGCAGAAAGACAAATATCTGAACAAGTAAACAAAGACTAATATAGGAGGGAAAGGGAAATAAAACAAATTTCACACACAGGGAAAGTATAGAAAGAAAAGAAACTGTAAACTAGAATAAGTCACAGAGGTTTCCAAGAAGACACAATTTCTGGATAAAAATTCACATGGCAAGTTGTTCCACATCACAATGAAAAGAAAATTAGAAACTTGTGAAGGAGATGAGTTCTTTGAGGTGAACACTTGCTCTTGGTTCACAATATTAAGTGATCCTACATCCGGATCTGACAAAGAGAAATGAAGAAACATTTAAAGGAAATGAGAAAACATTTCTCTTTGCCTAAAAGTGGTGTGGTTCTGCCTATTCTCTCACCGTTTTTAAATAGTTGTGGAAAAACCCAACAGTGCCAAGATGCTATTTCCTCATGAACCGGAGCCGTGACTGAAGTCAGAGAAGGGCTCTGTTATGGGAAGAGGTCATGAAAGTATTTCTTAGGCAGGGAAAAAAATAACAAAAGGTTTTTTTCCATTTAAAATATTTATATGAACAGGAATACTGCATTATATCCATCAAAGAGTCTGCAAGCCTGCAAATCCAGGCATCCTCCACAGGGCCCCAGGCCAGGCTATGGAAGGAGCTATGGAAGGCCAAGTTTATATAAAATACACCTGATGATCCATATGTAATGGTCCTGAGTTTGGGTATCTTGCATATGAAGTATGTGCCATTCAATTTCCAAAATAACAGGAAAGGATGTATACTTTAGATAGCATGCTCTGGTTTCCATCATTTTCGAAAGAAAAAGACTTGAATAACAACTGTTGTAACTAACCAAATAATGTAGACAACTGTAATCATGAGAAAGAAAGAAAGAAAGAAAGAAAGAAAGAAAGAAAGAAAGAAAGAAAGAAAGAAAGAAAGAAGGAAGGAAGGAAGGAAGGAAGGAAGGAAGGAAGGAAGGAAGGAAGGAAGGAAGGAAGGAAGGAAGGAAGGAAGGAAGGAAGGAAGGAAGAAAGGAAGAAAATGAGAGGGAGGGAGGAATAAAGGAAGGAGGGAGGGAGGGAGGGAGGGAGGAAGGAAGGAAGGAAGGAAGGAAGGAAGGAAGGAAGGAAGGAAGGAAGGAAGGAAGGAAGGAAGGAAGGAAGGAAGAAGGGAAGAAAGGTAAGAAGAAAAAGAAAGGAGGAGGGGAGAAGAGGAAGGAAAAGAAAGGAGGAGGGGGGAAGAAGGAATGAAAAGAGAAGGAAGTTGCATTTTGGTGCTTCACTCTAAGTTTGCATAACTAAATGTCAGAAAATGACATTTAAGAAGCATGAAGTTTTTATAGACATGGAGACAAGAATGCCCCCAATTTTATGTTCTCTGAGATAACAACTTGTTCTTAAATTGGGTAGATTAGAGTACTCTCAGCTGCTACAGAAATAGCCTGAACTATCACAGGGAAGTGAAGAGGGACAGCAAATGATTATATTGGAACTTGAACTCTTCTATTGTTTCACCTGGTTTTTAAATGGATGATACAACTGCTAAGACTAGGCGTACCAACTGGAAGTAGGGAAAGAAACCACTCTAAATGTGCCTGTTTGGTTTTAGGTTTAATTAGAATTACAATGACTTAAAATCATTTGTTAATTGTGAGCAGAGGAAGTTGTATATGGATAGAAAGCACTGGCAGTCAACTAGGACCCAACTGCCAGCCCCACTGCTCATGAGGCTCATGGACAATGCCCCAATGGCCAGGCTAGTCGTCCTTGTTCATCCTTTTCCTGCCCAAGTTCTCGGTAGCAGCTGACATGATTACTTCCTTCTTGAGTCTACTTCTCAGAATCCATAACACATTACCTTTCATGTCTTTCTCTTTTATCTTTTCCTTGGCTCTTCCTTTATCTCTCCTTTCTTACACAGAAATCTTCACCCAGGTTTTCATTCTTGACCCTTCCCTCTTCTTCTACGTAATCTTCCAGATTGAGGTTAACTATCCCACAGTTTCAGTTATTTCTTAGAGGCCAACACTTTCAATACTCCCCTCAGCCCATCTTTTTCTTCATAATGTCAAGACTACTTCCACCATCCACATGAGACTTTCCTCTTGAATGTTCCACAGGCCATTAAGAATCCACACATCTAGACTTCCTTACCTTCCCCCTCAAACTCATTACTGTCTCCCCTTTTCCTTTCTTTGGTGAATATCACTGCCATCCACACAGTCATTCAACAAGCACATTTTAAGCACTGTTCTAGGTGCACTGTGTAAATATCTAAACCAAGACTCTTGCCTGCAGGAAGCTGACATTTTAGTGGCATATCCCAGGAACACCAGCCAAAACCCTGGAATCTCTCCCCAACTTTCCCCCTCCACAGCAAAATATCAAATGAAAACCATTTTCATCTCTATTGCAGGTCTTTCCACAGGCTCAGACCTCCCTTCTCTTTTCTGACTTCATCCCCTCCTCTGCATCATTATGGAATAATGATCACCCTTCAGAAAGTCATCTTCCTAAATGGCTTTGGCCAGGCCTTCACTGGCATTTCATGGCCTTAAATCCTATTGTAGGCCCTTATGCAGCCCATATGGCCTCTTTCCAGAACCTCTTTATGTGTTACTGTGTGTTCATCCCTAACACACCAAGTCCTTTACCAACTCTGTGTCTCTTCCAGAGAAGAAACAAAGTGCCCAACATTACTTTCTTTTGTGGCACAGAAATAATGAGAGTGCTTCTCAAGTAATTGTCAGAAGTGATTCATCACTTTACCTATACTTAAATCCATACAACAGCTCTATCAGATAGATATTGTGATTTTTGAACACTTGTTTTTTATAGGAGAGAAACTGGACACTCAAAGATATTAGCTAACTTGCCCAAATTGCACAGTCAGAATTAAGCCTTGAGCATGGTTGGGTGTAGCCCAAACTCCCTCCTGCCACACACAGACAAAAGGAACTTCAATCTTTTCCTTCTTGCTTTTACTAAATCCACTCCCCCTGCTTAAAGGGGAAAAAGAGGACTTTGGAGATATTTGAATGTGTGAATCCTACAAAAGCCACCTGGGGGACAGGTGTGGTGGAGGAAGAAAAGGTTAATCAGAATCTAAATCTCCAGCTCTGCTTTCTTTTTTACTGGATTTTGGACACCCTAGAGGGGATCAGGGCTTACTCCTGGCTCTACACCCAGGGATCACTTCTGGAAGTGCATGGAGGACCATATGAGGTACTGGGGATCAAACCCAAGTCGGCCGTGTACAAGGCAAGTGCCTGCATGCTATACTATCACTGTGCTTTCTGACCATCCTTCAGTTTTTACAGAGTTCTATTTTAGTGTGTGCTTTCGGGTACTCCTGGGATTTATTAATTAGCCAACTGGCTGGAGCCCTTCAGTTAACCTGACATTGATGGGGGCCTGCCTCCTGTTAGGGCTGCCCTGGGCCCTGGAAGAATCACTCTCAACATTCCATCATTTTACTGCAATCTTTTATGGATACCACAATGCTGATTTTTTAATATAGATCTTTTATGATGAACTAGAGGGGGCAGAATGACTTTTATGAGGACAAACCTAGTCTCTGTGTCTGTAATTCATTTGGGGCTTTTAAGATGTAGAAATTCAATCACCTGCCTGGTGTGGGAACTTTGTCTTTACTGCCCACCCATACTCATTTATGAAACTCCGCAGCATCAGGCCATCCAGTTGTGCGAGAACAGGAGCATTATGTGACCTAGTGATGGTGGTTGTGGATTAAGGGGGTCTATTTCCTTCAAAACTCACTAACCCTAGGATATGTGATGCCCATCTGTGGAGACAGAGTCATTTGTTGAAGCATAGAAGAGGCTTAGCAGCTGCCTAAACACAGGGCGGGTGATTTGGGACAGGGTCTTCTTCTCATTTTAGGACCCTCAGAGATGCTATGCTCCCCACTCCAGAGAGCAGGTGGGGACAAGGAAGGGAAGCTGCAGGGTCCAGATGAGCACACCTGAGAGCTGTAGTCAAATTGCCATGATGGAAACTGGAGGCAGGTTTCCAGGACCCTGGGCCAGCTGGGGCCAGTGCTCTGAGCCAGGGAAGAGTCCTCAGAGAAAGCTCATTTCCACACTCTCACTCCATCCTCTCAGAGAACATCAGCCCCATTATGCAGATGCTCTGTGGGTCTCTCAGGCACTCTGTTCCATGCTTGGCATGCTTGCCCTCCTCCAATTCTTACAGCAGCCCTGGCAGGGTGGAGAGCGGAAGCGGATGGATGGTATGCCACTTGCCTAAAAAGGAATCACGGGAAATACGTACTGGGAGAGAAGACCATTGAATTCCCTGGAGCCAGCCACAGAAAAACTTATTTTTCCCTCTGAAACACCCATTTGAATAAATCAAAAATTTCTTCCTTTCTATTTTAGGCTACTGTATGAATAAAATTTTTTTCCACTTGTAACCAACAGTCATAATACAGTCTCAATAAATCATCAGTAAGGTAATGAAATAAAACTGATGTGAATTAGAAGTCAATTAAAAAATAGGCACTTTTTCTGGTGAAAAAAATTAAGGAGACACAGTGGCTTTGGTTCCCACCACAAGCACTTTATTAATCGGGTCTTGCTTAATAACAAGTCTTCTTCCGGCTCAGAGTGTCAATTATCAAACTTGCCATCTTTTCTCCTATGTAGACAGTGTCCTCTGGTTTTCCTGGGGTTCACAGTAATACCCATTTCATGCACCATCACCTCAGTTCAGACTCTGAGTGAAAATCTCAATCGTCTCTTTATCATCTGCCCCTCAACAGTCTTCTCCCAGTCCTCTGCGAAGTCCACTGATACCAACCTGCCCATACCTATAAACCCAGGAAAATGAGAGAAATATGGCACAGACTCTCAGTATGTGCATGCACACAGCTAATTTTTTCCTTTTATTTTGGTTCTGGGGAAGGAATACAAGGCCTCCCACAAGCAAGGCAGTTACTGTGTCACTGAGCCACTTGCACATGCCATCACCACTGTCCACCTCATGGTGGCCAGTTTCATCTCGGTCCACTTCTCTGCACAATCCAGGTGGAACATGTTTTACATAGCAAGAAATGGTTCAAGGTAAGGGAGAAATTTCTTCAGACCAGACGGATCCATGGATCATCATTGAAAGCCATTTTCTAGGCCTCCTTTGCTTGATCTTTTTCTTCTTTTTAAATTGTATTTTAGCGGACCCTCTGCTCCTAAAGACTATGATCCCAGAGGACTTCTAACCTATTTTGGCACCCAGAGCAGCTTCTTACAGAAATGCATCTAGACTGTGAGCTGTGCTACAACTCCGTGCAGCCCGGGGAGGGATTTTTCCTCTCCACCCTGTTTTTCTGTGCGGAAAATGGCGGCAGCAGCAACATCCACATGGCGAGAGCCACCTTCTAAGACTCCCAACCCAGAGGTATGAATTTTGCAGTTTTGTGGCTCATAGGCGATCGTGGGAAGTGGATGTTACCAGCACGCCCTTGGCCCAGATAAGATCTAGAGCTGTGGAACGAGAAACGGACCCTCTGCTCCTAAAGACTGTGATCCCAGAGGTCTTCTAACCCATTTTGGCACCCAGAGCAGCTTGTTACAGAAATGCATCTAGACTGTGAACTGAGCTAAACTATCAGAAATCCAAAACCAAGCTCATAGAGCTCATAGTCTTCATTGTCTATGAAGACTCTACCCCATGAGTTATCCTACTCTGGACTCATTCTCAGCAATGAAAAGAAATTATTGAATGATGCCTTTTCAGCAGGCCTGATTGTTGGGGGAAAATTCTAAACAATAATAGTGAGTTCTCTATTGAAATATTGAATGTATTCAAAGTATAGAGAGAATAAAGTGAAGGTCATTAGCTACTTAGGTGGGGGCTGGGTGGGAGGGGGGTATTTTGGGGTTCTTGGTGATGGAACATGTGCACTGGTGAAGGGATGGGGATTCAATCATTATATGACTGAGACTTAAACCTGAAAGCTTTGTATTTTTTTCACGGTGATTCAATAAAATAAAAACTTTAAAAAAATAAATTGTATTGTAGGTAACATGATTCTAGTAAGGGTAGCTTTTATGGTTTTATTGCACAATAAAACCATAAAAGCCACTTTCACCTTCACAACCATTAATGTGCCCGAAACCCTCTGTTCCTATCATGGCTAGAGAACCTCTTTTTTTGCCCTCCTTTATCCCCAGTTCTTGGTCATTTCAATTTTATGCTCAAAAACCAGTGATTTACTATTGACTTTCTTAATGTGTTGTAATCACGTCACCATCTTCATGAGCAATGTAGTGAGAAGAAACAAGATGTAACCTCACACAGTGCCAGCTAGGCTCTAAGTTTTCATCCTTTATGACCAAGTGTCACCCCAGCCTGAGTTTACTCATCTGAAAACCTGTCACTCTCTGAGCACTGAAGACCCATTTGTGTAGGTGTCTAACACCAATCTGGCTCTCAAATACTTAGCCTTTGAGAGACTTCTTCCAAACAGCCCTACTACCCCATGAATTATCCTAGTCTGGATGCAATATTTCTCAACTTTGATTTCCCGGCCCTCCTTTCCCATACCTCATATGCACACGAAGCTGCTCTGCTGAATATTTGGTTTCCAGAACAGAAAGCAGATCTAAGTCACTCATCACTACCATTGAGCTCTGCTACCTTTGCTTGTAACGTCTCCCCTGTGCCTCTATCTTGGCTCTGGAACCGGATTCTAAAGCACCTTAAGGGCAGGGTCCAGTTAGTTGCTTCCCGTGTTGCCTTCTCTGATTCCTAGTACAAAATCAATGCCCATTCCATGGATCACATCATGCATAAGATCGGTCATGGGGAATGGGCACCAAGGGTGTTTTGCACCATCTGCTGTCCCCAAACTCTGCCCAAGGGCAGGGTGGAATCTGCTGCTTGCGGGATTCATCACTCAGATAGATGAGATAGATGTCTAAATAAATAGCGGTATTGACAGCAACAGCCTTCATTAGAACTTTAAAAAATGAAGAGCTATTACTAGCCCTCTTCTCATCTCCCAAATAACATCTTTATAGACACTGCCGGGCCCCAGGTGATGAATTTCATCAGTGTCCAAAGCTGTGTTGCAGGAATCCATCACTCCACTCATCCTCTCAGCTCTTTGGAAAGCTACTTGTGGTTCAGAATCTGTGGGCTGCTTTATTTTACCTTCACTGTCCCTTATTTCTCCTGCCAGATTAAAGAGCACCCAAAGATCCAGTTTCTAGAGTGCCCATTATCTTACCTTCCACCCAGGTTTGGCACAGAGCACTGTATTGAGGATTCTACATAATTATTTCATTTAATTTTCACTATGATTTAAGGCAGCAATTACTGCAACCAGCTCCCATTCTGCAGATGATAAAAATAAGGTCTATGGAGATGAAATCATATAAAGTAGACAGACATATGGGGAGTGACTGAACCCCAACCACAGAGTCTAGAGAAAGCTTTCTATTCTTACTCAAATGCCCCGGATTCTTCACCACCATGCACTTCTAGCTAGAGAACATGAAGCTCAACAAATAGACCATTGCCAAGGAAAGTGTGCACCTGAATAACGTGGCTTGAAACACGACGTTGGTATGCTTATCTACCTCTTTCTCTTCCCTTTGTCTGTAGCAATAATGTTTCAGCCCATTGTGCCAGTGGGCATGTCCCTTCACCAGAGACCTCCTGCCTAAGTCTCAACTTAATCATGGACTTCCTGGACAAAATGATTCTAAGCTAAGATTTAACAACCACTAAGCACGAATCAAGGGAAAGGGTGAGATGGGGAGGAAGGGCAGTGGTGGGCTGGAGAGTGGGTTCCACACAGGAGGCCGGGCAGGGACAGACCACACACAGCACTTGCAAACCCAGTAGGTCTGGAAGCAACTTAGTGCAGAAAGACTCACTTGTAGAATCTCTACCTCGTTTTCTTCTTTCTTAAAGAAAAAAAAATTATTATAGCTTCGGTAACAGTTACAATGGTATTAACTTTATGGTTCTAATATACAAACTCACTACACCTTCTCCATCACCAAAGAACCTAAGACCCTCCACCACTGTCACTATGTCACCTCTCGTCAACCGTTTCCTCCCCTGCCCCACTCCTTGTCCCCACTGCTGAAAATCTCAGTTTTGTCATCAAAGCCCAATAGCTTATCATTGTTTGTTATCTTTTTTTTTTTTTTTACTTTTTGGGTCACACCTGGCAATGCTCAGGGGCTGACTCCTGGCTCTGCACTCAGAAATCACTCCTGGAGGTGCTCGGGGGAACATATGGGATGCTGGGAATCGAACCCAGGTTGGCTGTGTGCAAGGCAAGCGCCCTACCCGCTGTACTATTGCTCCAGCCCCATTGTTTGTTATCTTGTATTCCCCTGTTTTGTCTCTCTGTATACCACAGATGATCAAGATCATTGGTATCTCTTCTCTCTCTGACTTATTTTGGTTAACAGAATTCCCTCCAGTTCCATCTATATTGCAATCAACTGCAAGAGTTTAACTTTTCTAGACTATAGACTGAGCATGATGGCCTCTATTGCAAACACCCAAAAAGAGAACCAAAGGAAATTCCTTGCTGCAAAGGAAGGGTGGGGTGGTGGGGGGGGTGGGGGTGGTGGGAGGGATACTGGGAACATTGGTGGAGGAGAATGGGCACTGGTGAAGGGATGGGTATACAATCACTGTATGACTGAAATGCAAACATGAAAGTTCATAAGTTTGTAACTGTACCTCACGATGATTCACTAATCAAAAAAATAGTTTAACTTTTCTTTACAGCAACATAATATTCCATTGTGTGTAAATCACAATTTCTTTATACATTCATCTTTGGGGGAGGGGGCACGTCATCTGACTTGGGGTTGCTACCAGTAGATCAGCAACCCTAAAACACCAAGAAGCTCGGTAGACCATGCCTTGCTGGGTATTGCACTCCATCCTTTTTGAGCAAAGCATGCACTCAATCCTTTCAGCTATCACTGAAACCCCCATATCTCTGCTTTCTTGGCTGAAAAACAGACTATTAGATGAAAACAGCAAGTATTTGTTAAGTGCATACTGCATGCCAGGTATTATTCTAAGTGTTTCACACCTGTTAACTTATTTATCTTTGATACAACCCTATGAAGTAGGCACTTTTAAAAATCTCCATCTTACACTTGAGGAAACTGAGACACCAGAAAGGGAATTAATTTCCTCAGGGTTCACAAGTAGTAAGTGATGAAGCTGAAAATGAACCACTAACTACTCTGCTCTGAGTTCTAAATTGTAAGATTCAAGGAGCAGGAATTTGAATCTATTTTGTTTGCTGCTAAATTCTTGATATCTAATAAGATAGGAGCTATTAATGGGCAATTGTGTTGAATAAATTATGTGAGTAACGAATGTATTATTTAAATAAAACATTACAGTTTTGCTCCCCTGAAATGCTATAATTAATTTCTTTCTTGGAGTTACTTATAATGATATAAACTCCATCAAACATATTCCTTAGTCTTGCCATCACATCTGGATGTGGCATTCCCTCCCTTCTTTAAAATATAATTCCATTCCATTTCTTCTGATCCAGTCAGTGTTCACTGGTCCCCTCTTAGGCAGTGGAGTATCAAAAAAAGAACACAGACAGACACAGCCCTGGGATTCACTCTTGCAATGGAGTTAGGTAGTGATCAATCATAGCAATCCTCTCTCATATTGTTATAATAAAGGAATATATAAAGTCTATGCAAGCCAGATGTGTAAACACGAAATTTCCTGCACTAGGGCCTTCTCCTGGAAGGAACTGGTAGAGGAGATCAGACGTAGTATGTGGCATGTCATTCCAGCAGATGAGCAGTGGAAGCAAAGATCTGGGTTACAATACAAGAGAGTCCCAGCTTGTCCAATACAATTCAGCACAATTCAGCAGCTGGCAAGGAGCCTGGAGGCATGATGAGGTGAGTTAGTCAGAGCCGTGCAAGCTGAGAAATGTGTGTTCTTTCCCTTGAGTGCAGGGAGCCATCAGATTCTAAGCTGAATGACGATCTGATCTGATCTGACTTCTTTAGACGTAAGTGTGGAAGTAAAGATGTTTAGAAGACTATTTCTTTCAACTACCCTTTTCTTTTCAGTCTCCCTGGGGGACCTAACCAGAGTGACAAGTGCTGTCAAGATTTGAGCAAGATAGGGTCCAGCCCGATTATAGGACTTCTGGCTGTTTCTGATAGTGTCATAATCATTCGGGGAATCTGAACAGTCTTTGTCTTTGTCAGAATGTCTCATCCCCACTTTGGTGCTGACTCTGTGTCTCTATTTAATCTGCTGAAAGATTTATGTCTCCAGCACTTCTGCATGTGATGAGCTCATCTGATGTCAGTTATCATACACAGAAGCTGGTGGGGAGATAGTTGGTTACTGTTGAGGACGTGGGTACATCTCATCGAAATAAGCTATGGGAGGAAAACATCTCTGGGGAAATAATTTGGCATTTCAACTTCACACAAGTGCCCATTGGGGAGAAAAGCAGATGAGATGCCAATTTGCTAATGGGGAATCTACAACCTTGAACCTCTTCTCTGCAGAGAGTTTGAATGCTCCCTGGTACAAGTTATTTGCATGTAGTTACATCTCAGAGGCTTTGGTGGAAATATAATCTCTAAATATTGAAGGCAAAGCTGGAGACACAAAAATCTCTTTGCTTCTGTTTGCCCCAAACCACATACACTCAGACAAATGAAATATGTATGAAGCAAGAACCATCTGTAGTACAAAGATAGGGAGTTCCCCTGAAGCACCCAGGGTCCCACTGGGGGCACAAATACCTGGGTGGTTCATGACAAAGAGCGGGAAGAGAGACAGAGACAGAGAAGGAGGGAGAGAAGGAAAAAGAGAGAGGAAGGGAGGGAGGGAAAGAGAGAGGGAGGGGATGTAAGGGAAGGGGATTTGGGAGAGGCAGCAGTTCCTTTGTTTGGGGCTTTTTCTGTGGCATAGCCTCTCCATGCTGTCTATAAAATTCCCTTTAGAACTGCACCTGTCCATGTGTGAATCTTAAACCTCAGAGTCTGCAAGATTCTCCTCTGAGAATATGATTTCTTGATCAGGGACTGGAAACAGGAGAAGACTAACATAGTTGGGGAACGTTTGGGACAGAAAAATGTCATGCAGAAGATTATCGAGAATTATAGCATATCCGGAGAAGGGGTGTCTTGATCTAGTTTGCAAACAGTACCAGGTGGCAGATCTGGGGCTGATTTTTCACAGTGGAGGGAGCGCTTTGGGTAGAAGGCCTCCAATCCTTTCTTCTGGCGATCTGGGATCTAAAGGACAGTCAAAAGCTGGCTCCCTCCAAGGCTGGTGCCTTTGCAGGGAGGGATGGGGTGTCACAGAGGCAGACACCTCAGCCTTGCCTACTCAGTCAATGTACTTGATGGTATTTGAAGCCTTCTAGACGGTCTCTTCAACCTCCTTGTCTGACAGGCAAAAAGCCCACCTTCTGCAAAGCTCTTCACTGGAGTCCTATGGGACTCACTGCAACTCATGGTCCCCTCACCTCAGCTTCCAGGTTTTTCTTCAACAACCACATTTGTCTCCCAGGAGACAGGAATCCCTGCTTCTCTCCTGAGTCCCTCACAACTTCTCTAACTCTCAGGAGAATGTTTCTCCAGAGCTTCCCTTCGTGCCTTACACCAACCTCAGAGATTCTCCAGTTTCTTGCCCGTGAGACTCCAAGTAGGTAGGTGCCATTCTCAGAAATGGCATGGTGCCAAGGGCAGTGAGCAGCAGGGACACCAGGCCTGAGGAAGAATGGCCAGGGGAAAGATAAGGGGAAGATGATTGGCCTCTTCAATTCGGCCTGAAGACTGGGAAATAAAAACCTGTCCAAGACATAGAGTGATTGCGCTCACTTGTAGAATATTCAAAAAGAAAACGTAATATGAGATCTACCCAAGGACAATAGAAACGGGGCACGGAGGATTAGTCTACGGTTGAAAGCCTGACTGGAGCGCTGTGGGTGAAGGTACTTGGGATAGAGAAGGGACATTATATCAAAGATACTTGGAAATGATTGCTCTGGATAGGATCGGCCTGCTGAAAGTAGGTAAAGGAACAAACACGATAACCTCTCAGTGTCTGTGTTGCAGATTATAGTGCCCAGAGGGGAAAGGGGGGGGAGAGAGAGAGAGAGAGAGAGAGAGAGAGAGAGAGAGAGAGAGAGAAGAAAGTGTCTGCCATAGAGCCATAGAGGCAGGGTGGGGGGGTGGGGGGAGGGAAACTGGGGTCATTGGTGGTGGGAAACAGACACCAGTGGGGGGATGGGGGTTGGATCGTTGTATTACTGAAGCCTGATCATAAAAATCTTTGTAACTAAGTATCTCACAGTGACTTAGTTTAAAAAATTAAAATTAAAAAAACAACAACAACCTGTCCAGTTGCCAGAGCAATAGCACAGCGGGAAAGGCGCTTGCCTTGCATGCGGTTGAGCCGGGTTCGATTCCCAGCATCCCATATAGTCCCCTGAGCAACGCCAGGAGTAATTCCTGAGTGCAGAGCCAGGAGTAACTCCAGAGCATCGCCGGGTGTGACCCAAAAAACAAAACAAAAACAAACAAAAAAAACCCAAACTGTCCAGCTATATACCCATGATAGACATTCCTTAAATTCAAGCTAAAAATGAGGTTTTTGGTTAAAAAAATGGTGCTTTTTGGAAACTAGAGAGATAGTACAGGAGTTAAGGCATTTACCCTGCATGCTTCTAAGCCCTTCCTGTTTGATCCCTGGCACCACAAATGGTCCTCCAAGCACCAATTGGTGTGACCCCTGAAGTAGCATGGGCCCAGAAGTAGCCCATGAGTACGACTGTGTGTGGTCCTAAAACAAAAAGAATGTTGAATGGAAATGGAGGAAATGACAGCTAAGATTCCCATGACCAGGTTTTGCATCCTGATTCCACCACCTGACAACAGATCAGTGATTCATTGTCCCCAGACAAAAGTCCAGACTTCCATGGGCAACAATCAAAGCTCTGCATGGCCTTGCCTCTCCTGACCTCTTCCGTGGTACCCCAACACCACCTCACATACATATAATTTCTTCTTCCACACTACCAAGCATCTTAGAATATTTCACACATCTTGTGACTATATCACACAATCTTGTGTTGCTTCTAGCCCCAGTTTCTCTGCACAGTTTCCTCTGCCCCCTGGGTTTCTCTGCCAATCCACTTTACATACTGTTTTCTGAGCAACAGCCAGTTTCCAGAAACAAAGAACAAGAAAGCCCTGATTTCATGAGTATATAAAGTGCTCGCTCTTTCCTCATCTACTCACTAAACTCCTTATCCGTTCCTCGGCATGGTTTTTTTTTTCCTTTTTGGTCACACCCCATGATGCTCAGAGGTTACTCCTGGCTCTGCACTCAGGAGTTACTCCTGGCAGTGCTCAGGGGACCGTATGGGATGTCGGGGATCGAACCCAGGTCGGCCACGTGCAAGACAAATGCCCTCCCCGCTATACTATCGCTCCGGCCCCAGAATGTGATTTTAATGTCACCACTTTGTTTAAGACCCTTCCTGCTCCTGTCTGCTCCTGGGCCCCGCCCATCTCTGTAGCTACCCCTAGAATGTGGCCCTGCTCACACAACTGCCACGATCATTGCCTTCCAGAAGTCCCTGTACCAAGACTCTTTGTTCCAGAACTCAGTGCCAAATCACTCTTTGTTTAGCTTCTGTAGATGAAACTGCTCAGTCTAATTTAGAGTCAATGTTTCTGCACCTTCACTCATTGCCTACACCTGGATATAGATTTGGGGACATTAAAGCACTTAAAGGATTTCCCAGGAAGATCTACCATTTTTTGGTACCATTTTTTTTTTGTTGTTGTTGGTTTGGTTTTGTTTTTATTTCGCTTGGAGTTAGTAGTTAGATAGTAGCATACAATTTTCCTTTACAGACACTTCTCAGAGTTCTGGGTATTTGTTTGTTTCCCAGCCTATCAATATGGCAATCCATTCATTTTTGTAGAGAGAACCTGCCTCCTGACTTTCCCTGCCCATCTTTTTGTTGTGTCCTCACATGTTGGAGACAGACTGAGCTCTTTAATGCCTGGTTTTATGTGGGACAATAGTCCTATCAAATTGCTGGAGCCCCTTGTGACCTCATTTAAGCTTAATTACATCCCTGTTCCAAATACTGCTATACTGGCCTCTTAGGATTTCAACATATGAGTTCTGGGAATGCAATTCACTCCATCACTTCCACCCTCATCTGTGTTTTTTTTTTTTTTTTTGCAATCCCAATCCTCACAGTAACCTGGTCCCCTCTTTCTCAATAAGAAGGCTATGCACACTGAATGACCCCTGTGTGAACCTGACACTGACTTATCCTCAGTGGCATTTTTAGGGAATTCTTAAGATATGACTTCAAGAAAATTTGCAATGTAGAAAATGTACCAAATAAGGAAAATTAAATGTAACTGGAAAATCCCATAGCTTGAAGATAACATTTTAATAGATAACTGTCAGCTGACCTATGTAACTATTTTCTTATCTGTATTTTTCAGTTAAAATATAATTTATGATGATCCTGACTTGTGACAATCTTACGGGTGCCTTTACTGATGACAGTTCCATCTCAGTCCTCTGAAGTCTGATCATGAAGCACATTTTATACCCTTGATCAAATAAGCCCAGAAGTATCTTTCAAATTTGAAATTCAATGGGGCCATAAAGATAGTATACCAGGTAAAGTGATTGCCTTGCACATGGCAGATCCGGCAGATGCAGGTTCAGATCCTGGCATCACATATGATCCCATGAGCACTTCCAGGAGTGATTACTCAGCACAGACTTAGTAGCAAGTGCTAAGTAGGACCAGGGTGGCCTCCTACAAAAAGCAAACAAAGAAATTAAAATAAAACAAAATTTGAAATTTAAAAAAGTTTAGAGAATCCATTTTTACCATGATGCTTATCGCTAAAGGGGTTGTTTGGGAGCAAACATCACACTCACATATACTGCCGCTACCAACAGCATAACCATCAGCAACATCACCACCTCCACTATCCCCATCACCAATACCACTGTCATCACCACCATTGTCAACTCCCACCACCATTGTAAATATCATCACGACCATTGCCATTGCCACCATCATAACTACCACTACTACCCTCTCTTACCATCATAACTACCACCATCACCACCACCATCGCCATGCTTCCCCATTCATTGCCGTGGAATTATGCACTGACTTTATCACAGCCTGATGCACACACTGGCTCTGTCTGCCCTCCAGCCTTCTCACATTACCCGACACCCCAACTTGAAGTCTGTCATATGGACCTCACTTCCTCTCACTTCACAGTCTTGCATATGCTGAGCCTTCTGTCTAGATTGTTCACTCCTTGTTTCTTTACTGGGATCACTCCTGCTTACCTTTCAGATCCAACATGAAGGAGAGTCCTTCTTCAAAGTCTGTCCTGAATCCCAGAGGATCTCAACTTTCCCTTTCAAATATTATCTAACCCCCAGTACCTCATGCTTTAACATGAGCCGAGGATGTGATTTAACATTTGTTATTATTCCTGGGTGAACTGGGTGGAGAGCGCCCTCCTCTTCACAATGTCCCCACACCTAACTCCATTCTGCCACCTCAGAGACACTCGATTTTTGATTATAGAATAAAAGGAGATTATATATGTGGTTGTTCCATTGTGTTTTTCTGATGAGATAAACACAACAGAGACCCAAATTTTACTTCCCTCTGATCACATAGTCAGTTAGAACCTAAAAAGCGTTGAGACTAGGGCCAGGGGCCCCTCGAGCTGTTGATCCATTGCAGGATGAGATTTTCTCTGTTCAAACAACAACTGTGGACAAGCTGAGTGGCAGGTTCTCAAATCGAACTTTTTAAGCAAGGTCAGGAAATTGGGGCTTATTTTTTTCTGGGGAAATGTGGAAACTGCAAAATTGTGGAAAGAATAAAAACTTATGACTTGCGTTTGAAGGAAATTGCTTTTCACTATAGAAAATGACTGCAGACTTTTCATCTCTGAACAATTCCTTCTTCAATTATGAAATCATATTCTTTTCCATATATCTCTTTTCTTTGCTTCTATCTATGGTATGTATCAAATAAAAGATTTTTAAGAGGGAAAAAAAAGGAAGAAGAAGGGAAAGAAAAAGAATAAGATAAAGTGACCAAGCACATTATTTCACAGGGTTCACCCTCTGTCTGTTCCTTTCAAAAATGCAATGGGCTTTTTTTCTTCACATAACATTTACTGCTATTGATTCTGGTTGTATTGAACAGAAAACTCTGTAGGGAAGAAAAAGTAGTAGTCAGAGATAAACATGTTCTAGAAAATATCTCTGCTGGCATGATCAGTATCTGGTTACTAAAATGTCTGGGCAAAGAGGGAGGTACAGATATGACAGCTCTGCTTAGGGGATGGGGCTAATGACAGAGGCGCGGGAAAAATCTTGATTTACAAGATACATGAAGCATAGCATTCTTATTATCTTTCAAAACATTTTAATTACAAATATTTTTAAACTATTATAATTTATTCAATATAAATATAGTAGTGTTAAAGTTTATTGTACTGATATACAAAATTACTGCACACTATTAGCACTAAGGTGCCCAAGAGCCCAGCACTGTCTTTATGTAACCTCTGGTCTGATCTTACTTATCTGAAATTCTCAAGGTCCCCCCACCCAATGCTGGGTAATCTGAGTTTTGTAATCCAAGACCAGACGTTTGTCATTGTTCGGTGCTGTCTAGTCCTCTGTTTTACTTCCTGATTCCACAGCTGAGTGTGATGATCTGAAATTAGTTCTTCAACCTCTTATTTCACTTAACATTATGCCTGTCGGTTCCATCCATGTGGCAGCAAGTTATAAGTTTCCATCTTTCCTTATGGCTGCGTAGGATTCTTTTGTATATATACCACAACTTCTGTCACTCCTTTGTGAGGTCAGCATTTCTGTCATGATGTTGTTGATATGATCCTAAATTTCCAGGGTGTCAGGAGCTATACAGAAAAGACGCCCGTGTCCACATGGATGGACAGTAAGAGAACCCTCTGCCCTTTGCCAATCAGCAGGCTCCTTCATCAGCCCTTGTCAGTTGGCAGTTTCCTAGTCCTGTGTTCCAAAATAATCAAGGAACCAGTCATATGGGATGGTTTCCATAGAAGGAAAGAAAGTTATGTCATGACTTAAAATACACACCACCCACAAAAGATATGACAGTCTTAATCCCCAGTACTCAAACAATAAACATAGAGTTGTTACAACAACAATCAAGAAAGAGGTCATTAGAATGAATCCCAATCCAGTATGACAAGAGTCCTTTAAAAGGGGTAGGGAAGAAATTTAAGGACTGGAGTGATAGCTCACAGTTCAGAGCACATGCCTGGCCTATAGATGGGTTGAGTTTGATCCCCTGCACTGCATAGAGTAATCCCCAAATACTGAAACGGGAGTAGCCCCTGAGCATCACCAATTGTGGCTCCCAAAAAAGGAAGTGAAGTTTAGGTCCTGCAGAATGTGACTAAGTGGTAAAGCACAAATCTGGCATGCATGAGACATGGGTTTGATTCCCCGTACCCTCCAAAAAGAGGGACTCATGTAATTTGGACACAGAGACAGATACATAGAGGGAAAACATATGGAGACATGAAACTGTCAGTCTGATAATGAGAGGGACACATCTGCAGGCTAAGGAACATCAAGGATGGCCAGCAAACTCCCGCAACTGAAGGAGACCAGGAAGGATTCTCCCCTAGAGCCATCAGAGAAATCATGATCCCACCAACACCCTGATGTTGAGTTTCAAGCTTCCAGAACTGTGAAATAATGAATATCTGATGTTTTTAATCATTTGGATTTCCAAACCTTTACCTGGCTTCCCTAAAAAAGCTAATGCATTCAATATTTCCCCTTCACTGAAAGGGAAATGGTCACAAAACTTTGTCTCTACAACAAAATCTACTTCCCTCAAGGATTTAGGATTTTAGAAAACAAAAACCAGCAAGCCTGCAGCTGACTCCCTTCCTCTGGGAATATTCATGTCCTCCAAGGCATGGCTCAAGGATTCCTACCTAGTCAAAGAGGGAGAAAAAGAAAGAGAGTAGAGTGTGAAATACTAGCTCATGGATTGACACCTCAAACTATCTCCAAGTCCCATGATAACCTCACAGCATGCCAGTGTCTTAGGTATTAGTATTAATATTAGGACTACCTACTAGGTAGTCCAAATGTCTTGGGTAGTCCAAGGGCACTTCGGTTGAATGAACTATAAGTCATTTGACCCAGAGTCAGAGAAAACATAGCCTTCATGAGCCAACATCAGTGTCTAGTCTTTCTAATGGCATTATGAAACCAACACAGCATACACTCTTGGTCACCAAATACTCAAACTTCTAGGAATATACCATTAACTTATAAAAGATGATGATGAAAGTTGGTGAACATAGTATAAAACATGTAGCACATATATAATCCACCTTCTCTACAGCTCGGAACACTGGCTCAATTAAAAATCATTATTTTAACCTATATGAATACTCTTTATTCCCTGTCTTTTTCCTTTCCCTGACAACCAGATCTACATTCCTAAGAAAATCTATGAATTGAGATTCCATTAGACCCACTTCTTGGAATATACACCAAGGGCACAAAAACAAAATTGAGAAAAGACATTGGCACCCTTATGTTCCTTGCAACACTGTCCACAACAACTAAAATCTGGAAACAACCCAAGTGCCCAAGAATAGATAAGTAAATAAAGAAACTATGGGGTACATATACCTAGTGGAATATTACTCAGCCACATGAAAGATAAGATCATGAAACTTGATGCTACATGGAAGGACCTGGAAAATATCATAACTTCAGTTAGTCAGAGGGAAAAGCAACATAGATTGATCATTCTCATATGTGGAATATAAAGAAACATAATGGTGGAACCACAAACATCCAAGGACAATGGAAACAAAGAACATGAAAACTGGTCTTCAGTAGGATACATGCCACTTGAGGGGGCTGGGGAATAGGACAGGAAGGGGGTAATGTCTATAACGGAGAGAAGCTTTCAACCATGAGGAGGTGGTGGTGCTGAAAGGTAGAAAAATGTGATGTATGAAACCCTATCATCAGTAGTACTGTAAATTGCTGTGCAAAAACTTGTATTTTTAAAAGCACCTCTTGTAGAAGCAGACTTGTGAGCGGGAAGCAAATGGGGGTGGGGCATTGGTAGAGGGAAGTGGTGGTGAGGTCAGTGCTGAAACATTGTACGTCTGCAACCCATTCATAAATAACTTTGCACTTTCATGGTGACTAAATAAATAACAATTTAAAAATAATTTAAAAAATGTACTAAAGGTGTCATCCACATGTCCTTTGTCACTTCCTCACCCCAAACCACCCAAACCACACCTCTCTTTTTACTCAGGGCGTAACTTGCTCTCCCACTGTCTTACTCCTCTGGACTCCTTGAAAGGGATCTATCTCTCCAAGAGATCATCAGTCCTGGGACAGCCAATGGAAACTTTTCTATCCTTACCCAGTTTGCTCTCTTGCTGTCCTTGATAGTTGGGAATACTATTTCTCCACTGACAACATCTTGTTTCTAATGTCCTCATTCTGGCCTTTTCTCAGACTCATTTTTGGGTTTTTTTTTTTTTTTTTTTTTTTTGCTTTTTGGGTCACACCCATCGATGCGCACAGGGGTTACTCCTGGCTCATGCATTCAGGAATTACTCCTGGCAGTGCTCGAGGGACCACATGGGATGCTGGGAATTGAACCCAGGGCGGCCGCGTGCAAGGCAAACACCCTACCTGCTGTGCTATCTCTCCAGCCCCAAACTCATTTTGAGCTCCTTTCTCTCACAGTGCACCATCCTCACTCTTTTTCTCCTCCACCCTCTTTTGTCTGAACAGTGTCATATGTAACCACAATTATCCCTTAACCGAGACATTTTTCCATAGCAGCAGCCCCATGTTTCATAACAAACTTCCTTAGCAAACATTCCTGGTCTTCCTAAGTTTACACTTATAAAATTGAGTTTGTCTTACTCACCTCCAAACCTGCTCTCCATCTATTCATCTTCTATCTCTGCAAATAGGTGGGACAATTCACTCACTCACCTGAGAAAGACTTTTGGAAGTCACCTACAGTTTTCCTTCATCTCAGTTCTGAGCACCAACTGGCCACTAGGACATATCAATATTTCTCCAAAGAAGACACACAGATGACAAACAAGTATATGAAAAAGAATTCAATCACTTATTATTAGGGAAATGTTGATCAAAATTACTCTAACCTCACAATGATGAACATGGCCTGTATCGAGAAGACCAATGATGGTGAAGATGCGGTGGAAAAAATGAACACTTATTCACTATTAGGTATACACTCGTTCAGACTCTGGAACACAGTATGGAAATGTTTCCAAAAAGTGGAAATATACCTGTCATGTTACCCAGTTATTCCACTACTTAGCATCCATACCAAGAACACAAAATCACTAGTTCAAAAAGATAAATGTACACCCATGTTCACTATAGTACTGTTTACAATAGCCAAGATCTGGAAAAAACTGGAGTGACCAACAACAGATGAGCAAATAAAATAACTGTGTTCTGTCGGAGACTGGCACACATACAAATGAACAAGAGCAACCAGTGCTGTCACAGATGTGGAGAGAAAGAGAACCTCATTCATTGTTTGTGGGAATGCCGACTGGTTCAGCCTTTCTGGAAAACAATATCGACATTCCTCAAAGAACTAAAAATTGAGCTCCCATTCAACCCAGCAATACCACTTCTGGGAATATACCACAGAGACCCAAAAACACACAGCAGAAACATCATCTGCACGCCTATGTTCATTGCAGCACTATTCACAATAACCAGCCAATGGAAACTCTTCTATCCTTACCCAGTTTGCTATTCACAATGACCAGAATCATGGAAACAACCTCAGTGTCTGAGAACAGATGTATGGATAAAAAAACTATGGTATATCTACACAATGGAATACTATATAACTGTTAGGAAAATTTAGGTCATAAAGTTTGTCTATAAATGGATAGACTTGGAAAGTATCATGCTGAGTGGAATGAGTCAGAAGAAGAGGCACATATATAGAATGACTGCATTCATTTGTGGGACATAAAAAAAAAAGTATAAAATTAATATCCAAGGCCAGGGAAAACTGGCCAGGAGAACTGGTCGATGGTGGGTCAATGGTGTAGGAGATGGAGTTAAGATAGAGGAAGGTCCATTATGACAATAATAGTTGGAAATGCTCATTCTAGGAAATAGCTGAATGATAAAAGCAGGTAAAGGGATATAAATGATAACCTTTCAACATCTGTATTACAAACCATAGTGCCTAAAATGAGAGAGATAAAGAGATAGAGAAAAAAGAGGTGTTCTTCCATAAAGGCAAGCTGGGGTGGGGGTTGGCTTGAAGGGGTGGGAGGAAAATTGGGGACACTGGTGCTGGGAAATTATACTGATGGAGGATTGGGTGTTGGAACATTGTATGACTGAAACACAATCATGAACAATTTTGTAATGCTCTATCTCATAGTGATTCAATAAAAAAATAAAAATAACTGTGGTCTGTATACACAATGGAATAAGACTCGCTATAAGAAAATATGAAATCTTGCATTTTGCTGCAACACAGATGAAGATCCAGCTATTCTTGGTCTTCTGTGCCTTTGTGATTTCAGATATATTTTTCCTCCTTCCTTTTATTAGCCGGCCCTCACTTGTTCATTAATACTCAATTAATCATGACTCCTTCAGTTGTAAGTAATAAAAACTCAAAACGGAAACCCCCCAAATAAAACTCAAAATAGGTTTGGCTAAAAATAGGAATTTGCTATCAAGCTATGTTCTGCTCTCCAAGGTCAGGAATATGTTTGTGTTTCAGAAGTGTGTGGATGAAGGTCTGTATTGTTTGAGTAACTAATAACTCTGTCTATATGAGTTCTATATGAGGGTTCAAGATGCTGCTCTGTCTATGTTCATCCATTTAAAAAAGACCTTTGATTGTGTTGAGACTGAAACAGTCATCTAAGGCCTAGCTAAAAAGGGCATTCAAACTCAGTACATCAGGATCCTCCTCGAGTTGTATTATGGATTCACCACCAGAACCTCACCATTCTACAAGGAAGTGATCATCAATGAAAGAGAGGGGTTTGGCAGGGCGATACTATTTCACCGAAACTCTTCAGTGCCGCCCTTAAGAACGTCATGCGACGACAGGAATGGGAAGAAATGGGAGTGAAGATAGACAGTTGGAAACTACACCACCTCCGCTTCGCTGATAATATCGTTCTAATAACACCAAGCATTAGCCAAGCAGCATGAATGCTGGTTGACTTCAACCGTGAGTGTGGAAAGGTCAGACTGCAGCTGAATCTCATGAAGACAATGTTCATGAGAAACAGACTAGTTCCTGACATTGCATTTACTCTCAACGGAACGAACATCTCCAAATGCAGCAGTTATGTGTACCTAGGTCGAGAACTCAATATGAGGGACGACTTGGCACTAGAACTGCACAAGAGGAAGAGAGTGGCATGGAACGCCTTCTAGAGCATTGAAGAAGTTGTTAAGTGGAGGAAGAAACTCCGGCTCCGGGCACATCTTTTCAACTCCACTGTTCTTCCTGAACGAACATACGACTCGGAGATCAGGGCCCTAGTCAGGATGAGAATGCTATTTGGGCCTCCCAAAGAGGAATCGAAAGAGCTATGCTTGGATTATCACATTTCACTCAAGTGAGAGAAAGAACCCGAAGTTCCGACCTTTGTCGACTATAGAGAATCAGGAACGCTGTCTTGTTTGCCAAGGCGTCGAAAATCAGATGGGCCAGACACATAATGCAATTTGGAGACAACTGCTGAACTAGAGCCGTTACCGACTGGATTCCATGGGAAGTCAAAAAAACACCTGGCCACTCACCTACGAGATGGTCGGACTTCTTCATCAAGACCCTGAACGAATGGTTGTATGCTCTTCATGTTCCTGGAGCGAGCAGATGCCACTGGGCTACACTAGCACTTGACAGGGAGAAATGGAGACGTTACTGGCACCCGTTTGAGCAAATCGATGAAAAACAGGATAACAGGTGATATAGGTGTTGTCTATAGTTGCCACAAGAAAACATTTCAGATGGGAGAAATAACCAGGAGAAAATCTTCTCTCATAGTCCTAGAAACTAGAAATCTAAAATAAACCATAGCATTGGTTTCCTCTTGAGGTCTTTTTCTCCTTGGTTAGCAGATTATATTTTCTTCATGTTTTCACACGTTCTTCATTCTGTGTCTGTTTTCTAGCTTTTCTTATAAAAACACCGCCATGCTGGACTAGGGCCCACCCTAAGGACACCACTTAACATTGCCTACTTCTTTAAAAGTCCAATATACAAAAATACAATACCTTTCTGAGGTGCTAGAGCTAGGATTTCAACCTATGACATTGCCAAATGTAGGTGGAAGGAACGTCATCATCATCATCATCATCATCATCATCCCGTTGATTGTCGAACTTCTCGAGCTGTCTCAGTAATGTCTCCATTCGTCCAGGCCCTGAGATTTTAGCAGCCTCTCTTTACTCATTTCCAATGATGCCGCACTGGAGGCTCTTTCAGGGTCAGGGGAATGAGACCCATCATTGTTACTGATTTGGGCACATGGGGAGTTCGCAAGACTCTCCCATTCAAGCAGGAAACTCTTGATAGCTTGCCAGGTTCTCCTAGAGGGAGAACTAGGCTAAAGTATGTCTTCCAGAAGGAATATATTATATCCATTTTGACTCTTTAACTCTAGACCACACTTATTCACTCTGTTTGTAGACCAACAGACAACATAGTTGCTAACTGACCTGACTTTCCTATCTTATGAATTCAACCACTAGGAGGGTAAAAATGATGCCAAAAGTTTTACCCAAGGCCAGAAAAGTACTTCTTGAGGAAAGATCCTTTGACCCCTATAGGATCAGAGCTATCACAGTGGTATCTCCTAACTCTGAGTTTCCAAATGAACATGATGAAACTTCTCCCATTCTTTTTTTTTTTCTCTCTCTCTCTCTTGGATCCTCTGGCCATGAGGGAAATGAGTTAAAAGCTTTAAGCCAATTTCTATTGATAGGTATTCTTATCATGGCAAACAATGTGACATATTCTCTGTTGGTGCCTGGAGGAAAGGCCAAAGGCTTCCTAGTCATGTGCTGCCCGCCCAGCAAAGAGTTGGGCAAAGGTGAGCAAATTGGTATTAATGTGACATAAAGTACACTGTTTGAATGAAAACAAAGATTCTCTCTGAGCCAGAAGACAGAACGACTGCGGCGCTTGGGGTCGGCGTGCCAGCCACTCGGCTGGCAGTCCGGAGGGGAGGGAAGCCCGGGGTGCTCCAAAACTTCTCCCATTCTTATAGCACCCCCACCCTCACCAATTTTGTTCAGAATGTATGCTGGGAAAAACCAAAATCCTCATTTTCTAATTGTCTTACAAAATTCACTTTTTGTGCCAATCTCCATTGTTGTTTTCTACCGATTAAGAGAACATCCATGTGTGTATAGCTGTCTTCTAGAGTGTGTTTTTCCCTCAGGCTACGATATTTTAATTTTGACTAAATGGGAAAAATTGGAATCTGGGAAAGAAAAAGCTATGCCTCCAGGTGCCCACTCCAAATAATTTTGCCCCATCTGCAAAGTCAGTGGAAAGAATGTTCTTTTCCCCAATGCATACATGCTGCCACATACATCCAGCTCAGTCTTCGAGTCGGTGGAACATTCTCCTCAGGCCCTGAAAGGATGCCCTTTATAACACACACCACATCCCACTCTGGATGCTCTGTCTACCCTGCCCTAAGGTAGGGTGATGTTGAGGGAAATGAGATTTATCTGGATTCAGTGATGCTGTGGAGTCAATGTTAATGTGATCCCCCAAGCTTACGTGAGAGCCCTAACACCCAAAGCGATAGTATCAGAAGGTGGGTGAGACCCATAGGAAAAAATTGTTTAAATGAGGTTATGGAAGTAGGTAACTTCTTTAGAATTGGTAGCATTCATGAAAGAGGAAGACGGTTGGAGCAACAGTCCAGCAGGTAGGGTGCTTGCCCTGCCTGTGACCCAGTCAGTTTTGGTTCCCAGCACCACAAATACTCCCCTGAGCACGCCAGGAGTAAATCCTGACAGCAGAGCCAGATGTAAGCTCTGAGCACTACTAGGTGTGGTCCCAAAACAAAGCAAACAAGCAAACAAAACAGAGTTCATTATTCTTCCCTATAATCAACACACCAGCCCTGCTAGCAATCTGATTACTGACTTCCAGCTTCTAGCACTATGGGGAAATGTACTTCTGTTGTTTAAACTGCCTCCTGTTTGGTTTTTGGTGATCGTAGCAAAGACGAAATACTAATTTACCCTGTTTATTGCTCTGTGTGTGTATGTGTGTGTAAACGCGCGTGCGCATGTACTTCAAGGGATCACATGGAACTCCAAGAAGGATGTCTTCCAAAGTGCAGAAGAGAGTCTTGATAACTAGACCATAAAGTTTACAAAAAGGCAGTTGTCAAACAACACAACTAAAATATGTGCATCCTGTTACCTTCTAAAAGTTTGTTTTGTGTGTATGTGGAGGTGAGAAAGTAGGGCTCAAGCCCTGGGCATCATTTGTGCTAAGTATACACTGTGTTCATGGCAGGGTTGGCATATCCAATTTGTTTTAACATGTAACCTTGCTATCCAAAGTGCTTCCCAAGAACTGGCAGTATCAGTGTTACCTGAAAGTTTGTTAGAAGCAGAGAATCTCAGACTCACTGGAATCAGAATCTGCTTTTAGCAAATCCCAGGTCATTCTTTGCACTTAACGTTTGAGACACGCTCGTTTAGATGTTTCCTCTTAGATTGACAAGAGCTGCTCCTGGAAGTAATGCATGGAGATCAAAGACCTGAGGAGACTCTGCCAACTTAACAACAATCACTTGCCATTGTGTGTTTATGGAAAGAAACCAAAGGAGGTCAAAGGAGTTACTTCTAGAACACCTCCAATAGGTTTTGGTAATATCCTAAAAAATTCAGCTTCTCTCCCTGAAGTAAATAATAAATTGAACATAAGTAAAATGTCAAATTAAATGTGCGGGTGAAATATGATGATTTGCACGGAGTTCAGCAAATTAGCCCTGTCATGTAGGGTGCATTATACTTCCCCTGGCCTTGATTTACACAAATTGTAACTCATTGATGCCTCTTTCCACTCTTTCCACTATTCACTGTAACACTTGAATCCTTCTTTCTTTCTCTTCGTTCCCAAGTTTATTGACACTAGAACTCATGACATTCACTCTAGTGCTCCTGATCTAACATTGTGCAGGAGATGCTGAAGTGTATGTACACTTAGAGGTGTTGAAATAAATTTTGAATAAAAATAAATAGATTGCTATTTCTATTCCTCACTTCATTCCATTTTGGTCTGCAAAAACACAACATAGCCTATACTATATTTGAAAGGTGTCAAATTAACTCTTTAATTTATTTTCTTACTCAAAAACACCAAAAAATTCATCTACACATTATGTTTAAATTATAGATCTACCACCAGGAGTTTGAGAATGATACTAAGAGCAATTTATTAGGGAAAATAGACTTATAATGGGATATGGACAACCAAGGAACCATTCTGAATAGAAAGTTTGGAAACAACAGAACAATAAAGTAAGAAAAAATTAGGTACCTCTATAGCCTTCCAAATACAGTGAGCCAAGGGGAAATGTACTCGTGTTTTGATTTACTCAAATCAAAAGTGGACCATGGAAAACATTGAGTAATTTATAGCTTTCTTGTAATACATGCTATTGTTATAGGAAAATTAAGGAATCCTGGTGGTGTTTATTCAGTTTTTTTGAAGAATACATTGTCTGGAATTCAAACCATCCCAAAGGTCTGACCTCCATTGAAAAACAGGGTCCATCTAAGGAGTCCTTTGAGATGCAGAACTCTAGGCCCAGAGCATGACTAGACCCCTTTGGAGGACAGGATTCAATGCAGGAACAAAGGCTATATTCAGAATATGAAAAAAAAACTGTCAACAGTTCCACATTCTTTCCCTTGACAACCACCTTAGCAGCAAACTGGAGTGGGGGTACAATTGGGGAAAACTATATAAACCAACTTGACAGAGGAAAAGGCACATTTCCCTATTCTGGGGAGATGGCCCACATCTCTGCTTGAGATGTGTACTCTCTTTCTTTTGCTTCATGCTGCATATTCTTCATCTTGAGATTCACCCACAGCTTGACTTGGGGCATGTATTTGGATCTCTCCACTCTGGAGAAGCCCTTTGCTTTCTTGTATGCAAAACTCTCTTTCTCTCCATTCCTATTTCCCAAATAAGTTTGCCTTATTTAGGAATCATTTTCTTATTCCAACAAAGAGCAATTCCTTGCTCCAGCCTGAGATCCACGGCTCCCCAAGAATTCAGGTGGCAGGGATAAATTCTCATCTTGTGTAGACCAAATGGATCTCATGTACAGTTTGACAACTGTCATGTGGAGCTGGTAAGGAAAAAGTGTATGAGGAAAACGTCTGTGTATGCAGGTGCTCAAAGCAGACATTCACAGACTTTCCCTGGCATTTCCCAAGTGATTGAGGTGGGTAAAAAGAAAGTGGTAGACTCCTCTCACAAGGCTGCCACCTCTCCTTCCCTCACTTTACATAAGTCACTTGATTTCTGCACCCAATTTCCAACTGCTTTCTATAACACCAAGCAATTCTCCAACACCAACTGGGTGTCCAGTATGCAATTCTATTTCAGTACTATCTACCCAGAGATGGCATCAGCTTCACACATTCAGGGCTCATATGCTACGGAACTTCCTTCCTTCTTCCACTCCTCTCCAGCTTCTACTTGTACTCTTGATCCTCCTGATAGCTGTAGATGATAAGTTTCAATGCCTCCTTCCTGGGGTTCAAATCATTTGCTCACAGAACTCAGGAACATTTTACTTATTAAATCACTGGTTTATTATAAAAGGAGGTGACTCCAAACACAGAGATGGGGGAGACATACTGGGCAAGGTAGAGGAAAAGGGCTGTGAACACCCACATTCTTTTCAACTCCCACTTTTCCCAAGTTTCTATATGTTCTCCAACCTGTAAGGTCTCTGAGTCCTATACTCTGGGGTTTCATTAATCACTGTATCACTGTCTCATTGTCATCCCGTTGCTCATCAATTTGCTCAAACAGGCACCAGTAATGTCTCCATTGTGAGACTGTTGTTACTGTTTTTGACATATTGGATACACCACGGGTAGCTTGCCAAGCTCTGCCCTGTGGGCGAGAAACTCTCAATAGCTTGCCAAGCTCTCCCAAAGGGACTGAGGAATCAAACCCAGGTCAGCCGCGTGCAAGGCAAATGCCCTACCCACTGTGGGTTTCATTAATAGGAATGACAAATTAAGTCACTGAATATTAGTAATCAATGACACCTCTAGTATCTTTACTCTCCTAAGAGGTTAAGAGGAAGACACTAAGTGCCAACCTTCTCATCACATGGTTGGTTCACCTGATAGTCAGCCCCAGTCCTTGGGTGCTTTCCAAATTGTGGTTCACTGTTGTAACAAAAGATACCTTAATCATTGGACTTCTGAGAGTCTGAGGAGCTCTGTACCAGAAATAAGATGAAGACCAAAGAGATCATTTTTATTGTAGATCACCTTACCATACAGAGCAAATGTTCTCAGGGTTTGGTGTGAATCTTAGTGTTCTTATAGTCATTGGGATTGTCTTCCTGCTTTTAAGAACACTGGACAACCTGGGGAATGCTTCTTTTCCCTAACCTCCATGTTCCTCTTTTTATGGGGATCCAGAGCCCAAACCTCCAAGGTCAGTTGTGCAATGAACACACTATGGTTTTTCTGTACAAAAGAAAGAAAGGTGATCAGACAGATAGAAATGAGTGATCACATCAAAAGCTATGTCGGCAGACATGACTGACTTCAATGTCTAGTCAGATAGGCTGGTCTTTTCTGATCATTTCCATCCCCCTAAACCACACCCATTAGTGGCGCTTGGCTGCCTGAGTCCCTACATGAACAGGCTCTGCTATACTTGGTGTATGGCTGGGCATCCATTCTAAAATGTACCTTCTCTACAATTAGAAGTCAAGATACTATCTTAGCTGGTGGGGTCTAAGACTGCACCAAATGCATGAGAGAAACTAGGACTGTTACCACAATGGAAATTCCCAGCATAGATGTATGGGAGCAGCAATGCCATGTTCTCTAGAAAGTTCTATTTCCACATCCTTGAAACCTCTCCCAACAGCACTTACCTACATTTCTTTACCAATCCTTCTAGGTCTGTAGGCAGAAGTATACATTTCTTTATCAATCCTTCTAGGTCTGTAGGCAGAAGTATATATTTAGCTACCAATTTCTCAAACATCTAATCAGCACATTATATTATGTTAATCCAGGGCTAACAATTCACTCCCTTCTATATTTCTCATACTAAAGCAAGTCTTCCAATATAACTCATCAGAGGTTCTAAAATCAGATGTTTTGACAACAAAAAGATCATTTGTATCACTTGTCATCCCGTTGATCTTCAATTTGCTCGAGTGGGCACCAGTAATGTCTCCATTCTTCCCTGTCATGTGGTAGTGTAGCCCAATGGTATCTGCTCGCTCCAGGAACGGGAAGAGCCTCAAACCATTCATTCAGGGTTTTGATGAAGTCTGGCCATCTCATTGGTGGGTGGCCACTTGGTCTTTTGATGTCCCATGGAATCCAGTCGCTAACAGCTATAGTCCATTGGTCATCCCAGATGCCCCACCCTACCGGAGTCAGATAAATACCTCACCGGCAGACCTCCACTACCTCCACTACCCAGCCACCACCACACTCCAGGTTGCTTTTTGGACCGTGCGGCCGCTTTGCAGCCATGCAACACACCATAAGACACTTAATACCCATTTTCCATAATTTTTGCACCATATTTTTGATGGGGTTTAAATATGGTGTGAACCATGGGAACATCTGTAAGGGTGATTGGAGGCTGCCCTAAAAGCCTCCATCCCTCTCGGAGAGCCCGGCAAGCTACCAAGAGTACCCCGCCTCCACGGCAAAGCCTGGCAAGCTACCCGTGACATATTCGATATGCCAAAAACAATAAGAACAATGGGCCTCATCCACCTGAAACCGAAAGAGCCCCCAATATGGCAGCATTAAGAAGGATGGTTGAGCAAGGAGAGGCCAACAAAAAAAAGATATTTCAATTATTGAAAATGCCACTATGTCACCAAATTAAAGAGAAATTTTAGTCTAAGGATTAAATCCTCTTACAAATTAAAGTCCAAAAGGATCAAGTTTCTAAAACAAAATACATTCCTTTTGTGAGTCCAAATTCCAAAAAAGGTTAAAGTAAGAGAACTCTTTATTTGTTTTGTTCTGTTTTGTTTTGTTATTGTTTTTGAACTACACCCACTGGCGCTCAGAAGCTGCTCCTCTCTCAGTCTTTTGTGTTGGTCCCAGCGGGAGGACGGTATGGTGCTTCGAATTGAACCCACACCTCCAGCATGCAAAGGAGCCCTTTACGCTATCTCTCCGTCTCCACAAAGTCAGAAAATTCTTGATGCAAAAAGAGAGCATGGGGGTCCTTTCTGCAGCTATCCCTTATCTTCCTCTCATTGGGATGGATTATAGTTGCTTCACATCTCAAATCTCTCATGTCATCTTTTTAGTGAACTCAAAAATTTAGCGTAGATATTAAAGCAATAGCTTTATACTCAAAATTTCAGAAACAAACTTTCTCTGTGGTTCCAGGAAAAATATGTTCCTAGAATTAGTGCCAGCAACCATTGCACAGAAGTGATATCTGAGGGGAAAACAGAAAATCGAAGTGTCTTCCCAAGATCTTTCCTAGATGTCTGGATCTGGAACATAAATTCAGCTGGGAGACTCTTAGGTTCAGCAGGACTTAATTGTGGCACAATTTATTTACCATGCCTCGGAGGGAAATGTCTCCATTCACCCTGAGTTCTTCCTGGAATATGGGGTTGTGGCAATCTCAGGCAGAGTCTTGTGTGAGGTCATTCTTGGCTTTGAAGCATGTCCAAAGCTCCTGAATATCCATTTCCTTAAGTTCTGGGTGTCTAACATCCCAGTCTTTTTGGAGTCATCTGTTTCATTTTGGAGTCTGACTACAGACAGAGGTGAGAAACGCAATAAAAGCAGCATACATTGTTCTTCTTTCCCACACCTCAAATGACCTAAACACTGGCACAGCCTGCTCCAGAATCAGCCAAGCAGCACCTGGGAAGTTTAAGGTCAAATGCCAGGACTTCCAGCAGACACTGAAGACACCTGTGTTCATTCAGTACAAAAGCCCTCCTGGGAATAAATTTCTAGGCATCAGTGCCCTCCCAGACAGAGCTTCTCATTGCCCACCACATTATAAGCAGAAGGCTTAACATTACCCAAATGCTCCTGAGTACCTCCAGGAGTGCTAATGGTCCTGGTAGTCCGCAAGCACCACTGGGAGTGGCCCTATGCTTCTCAGAACTGCAGATGCTGAGCATCACTGCATTCCTGGGAACTTGGTTGAATTATCGGTTCCAATTGTCCAAGTATCACCAGGAGTGGTCCTCTCAGCACTTTTTGTGCGCACTCCCAAAACAAAATACCTATCCCAAAGCAAGATGGCTCTGAGCCCTACTTTCCATCTGCTGGTTTGCTCTTTTAGTGCTTGTCCTTGTCAATAAATTATGGTGTTAAATCCATACAAGTATTATAGTTTTAGGGACTTAAGACCCAATGCCTGTCCTCATGGTTAGCTCAGATAATGATGTCTAAATATATTGCTTTCATTACCAAAAGAAGTTGTTCAAAATATTGCCTAATTCTATAACCAAGCGTGTCCTACCTAAGCATCCTCTTACTCTTACAACTTTACATTGGTTTGGCCAGTCAAAGCCCATCCCTGCTCCCAATCAGGATAAAGAGTGACCAGAGGGAGTACCTAGAGCCTGTGGTCCTGCCACAAATAGCCATGGCATGTGTCATCCCTATGGAGCTCAGGTTGAACTAGAATATCTCCTCAAGATCGAGGACCAGTGAGTCTAGCTGCTGAGTCTAGATCTCTTCTGTTTTGCTTTCCAACCCTGACTGTTGGCCAGGTTCTAAAGGTCTAAAGAACTCCATTGAACGAGCCTCCAGTTCTAAAACTTCTCCCTTTCCACCTCTCCTGTCTGTGGCCACTTCATCCTAACGTAGCTTCACTCCCTTTTAGCACACTCCCTTCCTTCTTTCCTCCCTTTCAGCCACTATTGACTTTGTGAGCTCTCTCAGGACCCCTGACCACACGTTTCTCCTGGAATGGAAATCCCAACAATCTCAATTCCTGTTGCTCCTGTTGCTCTGCTCTGGGAGTCCCCCAGCTTTTCCTATCCACCCTCTCCCCATGCATGTAAATATTGCACATCCCCAGGTGTCAAGACAGAAAAGGGATTAACAACAACAACAAAACAACCTTATCACATATGCCACTCATAGAAAAAGATTTCTCTTTAATCCATGAGGCTGCCTAAGAGTGCTTTGTCCCCTCTCTGGTTGCTTGCCCAGGGCATGAAACTGTCTAGCTTCTCCCGTGGGGGCAGTTAAACTTTAAAGACCCTCATCTGCAGTGTCATTGAGACCCTGGGGGAAGCTATTATTATTTCGTTTGTATCAGGAGACTTCAGCCCCCTGATGCTTCCCACTGATCCCTCTCTCACTAGTGACATGCTTTGTACAACCCCTGCTGGCATTTCTGTATAGTGTCGCTGCTATACAAATGTTGATATATGATTTATAAACGTCTATTAAATTAATCTAATGGTTTCCATGCTGCTCTCCTAATGACAGGATGGAGAGTCCTTGGAGTTGAAGTTCTTCCAGCAAAGATCAGAATTTCTTCCTTCAGTGGGCCATGACATAAGTAATCAAGCTACTATTATGAAGGGAATATTCTCATGACCTCAACCTTCTGTTGTCAAACAAGAGGTTTCTTGTGGAGCAGCACTTTGCTGGGACTCTTCAGTGACGGTTTCAAAGAACTCGGCTTGATTATTTACGTTTGCTCTTAAGTTCTCCATCTCTATTTCCTATGCCCTTCTTTCCTCCTTTCTTTTTCATTTTAGGTTTCACGTATAAGTGAGATCATACAGTCCTTGCTTTTCTCCGTGTGACTGATTTTTCACTTGTATCACTTGTATCTCTTGTCATCCTGTTGCTTGAGCAGTGCTAGTAACATCTCCATTCCTCCCTGTCACATACTATTGTTGTCCAATGGCATCTGCTCGCTCCAGGAACATGAAGAGCATCAAACCATTCATTCAGGATTTTGATAAAGAAGTCCAGGCATCTAGTAGGTTGGTGGCAAGATGTTCTTTTGACATCCCATGGAATCCAGCCTGTAATGGCTCTAGTCCAGCGATCATCTCCAAATCGCATTACATGGTTCAGCCCACCTGATTTTCGACACGTTGGCAAAGATTTAGCTGCAGTTCGACCTTTCTACACTCACAGTTGAAGTCAGCCAGCATTTGTGCCACTTGGCTAGTGTTTGGTGTTATTAGAACAATGTCATTAGTGAAGTGAGGTGGTGTAGTTGACTATCTTCATTCCCATTCCCTCCCATTCCAGTTGTTGCATGAAGTTCTCGAGGGTGGCACTAAAGAGTTTCGGTGAAATAGTATCACCCTGTCAAACCCTTCTCTTTACGTCAGTGATCACTTCCTTGTAGAATGGTAAGATCCTGGTGGTGAATCCATAATACAACTCGAGGAGGATCCTGATGTACTGAGTTTGAATGCACTGTTCATCTAGGGCTTTGATGACCACTTCAGTCTCAACAGAATCAACGGCCTTCTTTAAATCAATGAATATTAGACAGAGCTGTATCTTGAACTCTCGCGAAACCTCAATGAGCTTGGTCACCATGCGGATATGGTCGATAGTGCTGAATCCTTTTCAGAACCTGGCTTGCTCACACGGTTGTCCTTTGTCTAGTGTTCTGCCAATCCTATTCAGGTTGACTCGAGGGAACAACTTGTAGAAGACAGACAACAGGCAGATCGGGTGATAGTTGCCGATGTCATGGATGTCTCCCTTATACAACAGAACAGTCCTGCTGGTTTTCCATTGGGACGGAATCTTGCATTCAGACAGGTAGCATGTGAAGAACCGAACCAGTGTATTGACAGAGTACTGGTGGCAGATTCTTCAGGAGTTTTATTCTGCTCTTGTCTGGACCGGGTGCTGTATGCTTCTTTACAGACAAAATGGCATGTTGGGTTTTGGGAGGGAGAACACTGGGAACAACATATCCATCCTGCGGAATTAGGTATGTGGGCAGGTGGACGTAGCTGTCAAAAAGGTCCGAGCAGAAATCATAGATAACCTCCATTGCCCTTCCAGAAGATGTAATGGATCCATCAGGACGTTGGAGGGCAGTCATCTTGGTCTTATAGTTGGTGAAGGACAGGCGGGCATTGCGAATACTTTTCCTGGCTTCTACCGCATCAGCCAACATTGCTGCTCTTCTCTTTGAGGTCTTCCTTTATCACTTCTTTGCACAGCTTTGCAAGCTCAGACATTAGCTTGTGGTTGCCTGAGGCTCACGCCAAACCATGTTGGCAAATGAGCTTGAGAATTTCTGAAAACAGGCATCTTTTTGTGGCTTTCTCACTGATTTTACTTTTTCACTGATTTTACTTAATACAATGTTCTCAAGGACTACACAGATGGTTGCAAAAGACAAAAATTTCCTTCTTTTTTGTGGCTGAGTAATATTCCATAAACCACCTACTACCACATTTTCCTTATATATTCATCTTTCAATGGGCACTTAGTTTGTTTCTATATTTTAGTTATTATGAATATTGCTACTATAGCAATGCAAAGATCTCTTCTAGATAGTGACTTTTTTTCTTTCCCAATATATCCAGAAGTAGGATATATTTGTTGGAGGATATTATTCTTCTATTTTTAATCTTCTTAGAAAACTTTATCCTATCTCTTAGAGCAGCTGCACCAATTTACATTCCCACCAACAGAGCACGCAGTTTTCTCTTCTCCACTGTCTGCCCAATACTCATTATCTCTGATCCTTTAAATAATAGTTTGTCAAACATGTGTGAGCTGTTACCTTTCTGCAGTTCTAATTGATATGTCCCTGTTGTTAGCACCACTTGTCCACGTACCTTTTGCCCATTCAAATTTCTTCAGAAGAAAATGCCTATTCATGTCCTCTGCTCATTGATTTCATTTTTTTGTTTTTGTTTTTGAGCCTGGGGAATCAAACTCAAGACCTCACTGTGGGAGGCCTGACCCCTGTCACTGAGCTACAGTGATAGAGTCACTCTGTTCATTTCTCTACTGCATTTTTGGGTTATTTTTGCCATTGAGTTACATGAGTTTCTTATCTAATTTGAATATTTACAACTTATCAGATAATAGTTTACAAAGATTTCTTTCAATTCCATAGACTTTCCTTCTCTGTTTTTGTTTTTTGGTTTGGGACCACATCCAGCAGTGCTCAGGATGTACCCCTTGCTCTGCACTCAGGGATCACTGGATCACTCCTTGCAGGCTCTGGGGGTGTCTGGAGATCAAACCCAGGTCAAGGCAAGTGCCTTGGCCGCTGAGATGTGATCCCGCACACATGCGGCCTCTCCGCAGCTGCACGAGCATGACTCCAGAGGCCAGCTAAACTACTTTAGTACGGGCAGCTCCTTGCAGAATGTCTCCAGACTGAGAACTAAGCCACGGCCCCATGCCTGCCCAGGAGGGGAAAGGTATTTCTCTCTTTTGCCTCTTTCTTGCCGGGGGTGAAGGGCGTGGCGACCGCCATATTAAGACGACCACAGATGGGAGTTACAAACTGCAGCAATAGGACTCAAGGGTGCTCTTGGGAAGGTGGGCGGCACCAGCCCTGCCTGCCGCTGAGATGTGCTCCCAGGAGCCGCACGTGTGTGACCTCCCCACAGCTGCACGAGTATGACTCCAGAGGCCAGCTAAACTACTTTAGTATGGGCAGCTCCTTGCAGAATGTCTCCAGACTGAGAACTAAGCCGAGGCCCCATGCCTGCCCAGGAGGGGAAAGATATTTCTCTCTCTTGCCTTTTCCTTGCCGGGGGTGAAGGGCGTGGCGACCACCATAATATGACGACCACATATGAGAGTTACAAGCCTGCAATGATCCAATATCTGGAAAAAATCTCCCTGGATTTAGTTGCTAAAGTACAGAAATCCAAAACCACGCGTCCGGTACCGCAGCCACACGACCTCATATCTCTTCACAACAGGTCTGACTCTAGTGGGGAACTCCTAACAATAATAGGTTTTTGTTGAAATATTGAATGTAACCAAAGTAAAGAGAAAGTAAAGTGAAATTTATCAGTTACGGGGGGAGGGGGTGGGATGGGAGGTATACTGTTTGTTTGTTTTTTTGGTGGTGGAATATGGGCACTGGTGAAGGGATGGTTGTTTCAGCATTGTATAACTGAGACTTAAGCCTGAAAGCATTGTAATTTTCCACATGGTGATTCAATAAAATAAAATTTTTATTAATAAATAAATAAAATAAAAACATAGACAAACACTAAGAATGCTAACTTAAAGGGACAACCCAAGAATCTCTCACTTAAAGAAACTCTTTTTAAAAAAGGAACTGAATAAAAACCAAAAAAAAAAAAAAAAAAAAAAAAAGGCAAGTGCCTTACAGTTGTGCTACTGCTCTGGCCCCATCACAGACTATTTCAAATTTTGTTGGTTTCTTTTATTGTGTGGTTTTCTTTTTTTAGCTTTGATATAGACCATCTTGTTTGTTTTTGCTTCTGTGACTTATGTTTTGTGTCAGATTCAAAAATTTTTTGATATGAATAATGTTTAGGAGTTTTTTTCTTTATTTGATTCTAGTAGTATTACAGTTTAGTTTTTAATCTATTTTGATTTCATTTTGTAAACAGTGTGGAAAAAGACTCAGCTACAGTCTTTTACATGCAGATATTCAGTTTTCCAAACACCATTCTTAAAGACACTATCTCCATTCTGAGGATTCTTGGCCCCTTGTCAAATATTAGAAAATATGCATGATTTATTTCAGGACTCTAAATTCTGTTCCATTGTTCTATGTCTCTATTTTTATGCCAGTACTGTATAATTTTTATTATCACTGTTTTGTAATCAAACTTGAAATCAGGAAGTGTGATGCCTCTAGCTCTGGATTTTTTTCTCCTAGGTTTGCTTCGACTATTTGGTTTTATGAATCATATAAATTTTAAGATTTTTATTTTGTTTTGTGAAAATTTTTCCACTGAAATTTTGATACAGATTAGATTAAATCTGCAGATGGCATTTGGTAATATAGACATTCTGAGGGTATTGATACCATGACCCAAGAACATGGGATATTATTTCCTGTGTGTATGTGTGTGCATTTTCTCCAATTTCTTTCAAGTCTTACTGCTGTTAGTATAAAACTCTTTTACCTCTGTGGTCAAATTTGTTACTAAATTCTTTTATTTTTCCAAAGTTACTATTTGCTTCCTTGTATTTTTCCTCAGATATTTTTTGCTACTGTATAGAAATGCAACTGATTACTATATATTGATTTTGTATCCTGCAGTTTTGCTATAGTTGTTGATTAGTTGTAACAGTCATTTTCTTCTACCTTGTGGAATCTTGAGGATTTTTTTAATAAAATTCATAATGGGGCTACAATGTACCCTACAACAGTCTCGGAGTATAAGGAATAAGGACAGGAGTACAAGTCATGAATCAGGGAAATCCTTAAGTCCTGAAGTTCCTGACCGTATCCAGCGTGGCCCCCTGGGACTAGCTAGGGTGTGCATTAGGTTCCTTCTGCCCTGCAGGACACTTCTTTAGTCTCTATTTATTCCTTGGCTCTGTTTTATTTCCAATCAGAACCATCTCTTGGCAACTGTGTATACAAGAGACCCAAGGACCCTGGTGGTTAGTTTTCCAGAATAATTCCAGAGTCAGACAAGCAGTGACCCAGATCCTGATGGTCCCTCCAGATTCCCCAGCCTTGGGCCAGAAACCTCCCAGCACCACAGTCCAGGGGCTGCCACACCCACTTATTTTCAACCACCTCATTGTAAGTCCCACTCCTCCTCCCCTACTCTCTGGCTCAACCCTGGCCCTTTGTTCACTTATTTCCGGCCTCCCCTGGCTTCTCCCCCATTCCCAAAGTCATCTATGTTTTATTTCTTTTTTTAAGAAAATAATTCCCACTGAGCTACTTTTGATTAGTATTTTGATGAATATTCAACACAGAAAATTTAATTTGGCAGAATTAGGAACTTGTGATACATAATGATTGAGAAAGAGAGCCATACCTGCATGTTCTTTGGACCCTGACTCCAGACCTATTCTTGCATCAGCTGTCAGTGTCAATCTAACCCTTGTTAATGCCTTGAGAACAGAGGCATGTCTTTCATCTCGGTTCCCTGGCACCAAACACAGATCTTGGAAATGATAGCTATTTGCAGTGAGTTTATGGAAGGATGTTAGAGATAGGAGAAGAAAGGGAGATAAATGGCTTTAAGTTTGTATAGAATTCTATTTATTTGGTGCGCCGTACAGGAACTGAGCTATCTAGCACAGTGTCTTCTGTTCACGTGTGGCTAAAAAATCTTCACTGAAAATAAGAAATTCAGTTCATCAGCACAACTTGCCAAGAGCTCAAAAAGCCATGTAAGACTAATGGCTACCGTATCAGTCACTGTCACTGTCACTGTCATCCCGTTGCTCATCAATTTGCTTGAACGGGCACCAATAACGTCTCCATTGTGAGACTTGTTGTTACTGTTTTGGGCATATTGAATACGCCATAGGTAGCTTGCCAGGCTCTGCCGTGCGGGCAAGATACTCTTGGTAGCTTGTCGGGCTCTCCAAGAGGGACAGAGGAATTGAACCCTGGTCGGCCACATGCAAGGCAAACGCCCTACCCGTTGTGCTATCGCTCCAGCCCACCATATCAGTAAAACAGATATCTTAACCATCATTGCAGAAAGTTCTACTTGGAAGATCCTACAAGACTCTTAAATATCCATATTGGGGGAAACAGGGAAGTCTCTGATAAGGGTTTGGCTAATCGTGAAAAGCTGAAGGCTACCATTCTTGGACCCTGAATCAAATAGAAGCAATTTGATTTGCGTTTCTTTGAGAAGATACAGTTTGACAGAGAACTAGATTTTCTGAATTTCAAAAGGTAAATGAGGATGAGGAGATAGCTCACGTAGCTGAGCAGATGTCTCAAATGTGGGAAACCCTGAGTTTGATCCTTGGCACTAACATGGTTCCCAAGCTTGATCATGGACATCATCAAAAAGAGAGAAAGAGGGAGAAAGAAGGAGAGAGAGAGAGAGAGAGAGAGAGAGAGAGAGAGAGAGAGAGAGAGAGAGGGGAAAAAGAAAGAAAATTCCCAGGAGATAGCTCAGGGTACAGGAGCATATGCCTGGCATGCAGAGTCCCTGAGTTCAATTCCTGGCACCACATAGTCCTTTAAACACTACAGGATATACCCCTGCTAGCCTCTAGCGCTACTGGGCCCAAGCAACACTGCACATTGATCTACCCTGTCAGGTGGCTTATATCACTGGGAATAGCCTATGGCGCCCCTGAACATTGCTTAGAGGACTCCAAAAGTAAATAATAGATGAATAAATAGGCAAATAAATAAAAGTCATTTTGTTAGTGTTTTGATTGTATTATATTTTTATTTGTATACCACAATTTACCCCCAAAAAAGTGTTTTGTTTTGTTGTCTTTTGGGGTTTGGGTGTTGTTTTATTTTGTTTTTTTCTGTTTTTTGGCTTTTTGTGTCATACCCAGCATGCTCAGGGATTACTCCTGGCTCTGCACTCAGAAATTAATCCTGGTGGTGCATGGGGCAGGGTGGGGGGGCAAGGAGGGAACCATATAGGATGCCAGGAATCGAACCCAGATTGGCCACGTGCAAGGCCCGTACCCTACTCACTGTACTATTGTTCCAGACCTACCCCCCCCCAAAAAAAAGTTTACAGTCATGTTTCAGGCACACAATGTTGCTACATCACACCGCCACCTCACCTGTCAGTGTCCCTCCCAATATGTCTAGTTCCCCTCTCGACCTCCACCACCCCACTTAGCAAACCCAGTTCTGTAAGCTCACTCTCAGGACCTGTTATCCATGGCCATGCTTTTGTTCTCTAACTAAGCTTCTTTCTTCTCCACCTGGGAGAGAGATCATTCAATAAGTCATCCCTTTGACTCACTTTGCTCAGGATCTTGGGATGTCATAGACCTTTAGTATAAATTTGAAGAAGATAAACCTACATGATTATTTATTCTGAGCCCTAACCTCTATTGAAAATAGCATCAACCTGACACAGGAACCACCTCAGTTAGGCTTATGGCTGATCTCATAACACAAGCAGCACAGACATCATTGATTATTATCCTCTAACACAGATTTTGTGAGTATGCTGATATAGTTAATAATATAGAAACTATGGCTGGCTACTTCCCATTGCCTTGCTTTGCTTCTTCATAAACCAAATATGAGAGAGATCCTCTGGCATTCATCCTTCCCCCTGATTATTTTGCTTGATCCATATTGTAACAGAGAGCAAGATTCCATCTCTTCTTTTTGCTGAATAGCATTCCTTTGTGTTCATATACCACAAATGTTTGTGTTGTTTATGTCTGTTGTTGGGCACTGGGCTTTTCTCAGATCTTAGCTATTGTGAATAGCACTGCAGTGAATGTAGGTGTGCATACTTTTCACGTTGAATATTTATTATTCGTGGAGTAGATTCCAAGGAGTAGAGCCACGAGCTCATATCTCATATCAGAGTTTTGTTGTTCTGTTTTCTTCTCGAGAAGTTCCCAGACTGCTAATGAACCCTGGATTTTGACTCTGGAATTGAGGTTACCAGACAATGAGGGGAGAAGGTTGGAGAGTGAGGAAGGAAGATTTGGACTAAGGTGACAAAAGGAAAGTATTTAGGGGCTTCTGTATTTTTGGTGGTGTTGGTGGAGCAGTGGCTTTGTATACCATATCCATTAATATTAACACTCCTTGTAAACATGATACCTTAAATACAATTTTAAAATAGAAACCAAAGAAAACTTCAGAAATTTTGTACATTCTATAATTCTACCCTGATTAAAGCATATTCCAAAAATGGCTTTCATAAATTTGTACTCACTGCAATAAACATGAGTGTGTCCATCTCAAATTTTTTAATTAAAGCATATTCCACCAGAACTTCTGCTGAAAGAATTTTTATCAACAAAAAAAATAAAAAAGAATTTTTATCAGCTTAGTTCTTATTATACTAACAAGAAAGGAAGAAAGAAAGAAAGAAAGAAAGAAAGAAAGAAAGAAAGAAAGAAAGAAAGAAAGAAAGAAAGAAAGAAAGAAAGAAAGAAAGAAAGAAAGAAAGAAAGAAAGAAAGAAAGAAAGAAGGGCTGAAGCGATAGCACAGAGGGTAGGGCATTTACCTTGCACAAAGCCGACCCGGGTTCAATCCCCAGCATCCCATATGGTCCCCCGAGCACCGCCAGGAGTAATTCCTGAGTGCAGAGCCAGGAGTAACCCCTGTGCATCACTGGGTGTGACTCAAAAAGAAAAAAAAGAAGAAGAAGAAAGGAAGGAAAGAAAGGGAGCTGGGTATATAGTTCAAGTAGCAGAGCACACGAGTGAGGACCTGAGCTTCATCCCTTGCAACACCTGCCCTCCACACTGTGTGGCCCAAGAACTGTTTAAGGTGATCTATAAAGAAAAGGGAAAGCTTTTTAAAACTTTAGCTCAGAACTTTTATTAATTTTAAATCATATTTTCTCTTCCCTGTTCTCTGCTAGCTCCATTCTAAACTGGGGAGATTTTTACTCTCCTCCCAGGCTGTCAGAAGAAACCACAGGAACCACTCATCAACTCAAAAGCAACACCCCCCCCCAACCCCCGGCAGAAAGGTAGGGAATCTGTGACAAGGAAACCAGGAGAACAGTCATAGCAACATATTCCAAACTTCCTGCGGTTGTTTATATCTTCAGACAGATGAGAAGTTTCTATATATAGCGATGCTTGAACAAGATCCTTTTCAGCTTGTGCTATAGCCAAAAAAATTATAGGTAAAACACAATGGAATTTTTGCAGCCGGAAAGCACACATTTTTCAGGTTATAAATCAGATATGGAAGGCATTTCAAAGTGCCAATTCTTCTCCAAACTATGCCATCCTCTTGGGTGGAGTAATGGTAAACAGTCAATGACTTAAGCAGATGTACAAAAGTAAGCAATTTAGTATTGGCCCAAGAGTGTACGGATCAGAAGCTCTGACTCTATCCCACTGCTTTCTCCCTAAAGGTGTGGAGATATCCAGTCACGTCCACTAACAGAGGATCTCCTCATCCACATTGAGCTAAGATTCACCTGACCCTAAATCTCAAACCTGAGTGCCCCCATCATCTCAGGCCACAGACCCTTCAGACTTCCTTTCCCTACAGTTCATGGTTTATTTGGGGGAAGGGGGTGGCGGGGGGGGTACAGGAGATGGGCCACAGCCAGCAATGTTCAAGCCTTACTCCTTACTTTGTGCTCAGCACATACTCCTAATGGTGGGTGCTCAGGGGACCACATGCAGTGCTGGGGATCAAATCAGAGTTGATTGCATGCAAGGCCAGAACCTTATCCCAGTTCTATCTCTCCAGCCCCTCCCTATGGCCCTTGTAACACTATTAGTCCTTCAATGATTTTAACTGAGGGACTATTCACTCCTTTCTGCCTCTTGAAAAATAGAAGTGACTGGCAAAATGTGCCTTTTACTGTGGTGAAGACCCCTCAGGTGAAACCCAGGTAGCTCTGCCCCGAGCATGTTTGCTCAGGTCAGTCAATGACAGTCCCATCTTGCGAATTGCTCAGGCCAGAAGCTTTGTAGCTGGCCGTGACATCTCTCTCTCTCTCACTCCCCACCTACAAACTCCCCAAACCCTGCATCTTATCCTTTCTCTCCCCTCCACCCTCCAACCTCTTCCAGGGAGCCCCAGTCATATCCACCAATGTTGCCAAAGTGAACATTTGGCAACAGCTGGAAGCACTGAAGACTTGCAGCAGCGAAATTGCCAGGGTACTACTGGCATCTACTGGATAGAGACCAAGAATGCTGGTCACATCCCGCAATGCACAAGACAGCCTGCCCTGCCCACCCCAAGAATGATTCAGCCTAAGTTTTCAGCAGAGGAAAGGCTGGAGCCTAATCCTTGCCACTGTCTCTCACCCGCAGTAGTGCAGAGGCCTCCTCTCTCTCCCCCCTGCATCTACTCTTGCCTCCACCGGCCCACACAGCCATTCCACACACAGCAGCCTGAGCTCCCCTGTCAGCATATGTTAAATCATGTTAAATCATGGCATTTCTCTCCCCATGGCACTCACCCCAGTTCCCATCTTACTCAACAATGTGCAAATCTTCCCACTTGTCTGCCAATCTTTTGAACCCCCTTTTATCTTTGACTTTATCTCTTCCTATTCAGTCTGATTTTCTCTCCATTCTCATCTCTCTGGTCTCTGTAGAGATCCTTGAGGGATCCAGGTATAATCTTTTTTCTTTTACGTGGTTGAGGGGTGGGGTGGGAGCATAAGTAAGAATTAGGTCACACCCTGCAATTCTCAGGAGGTGCTACAGGCTCTGTGCTCAGGAATAATCCCTTGTGATGTCTAAGAGATGCCAGGATTAAACGTAATTCAGTTACAGACAAGGCAAGCACCTTAGTCAATACCCTCTTTCAGGCCCTCCAACTGTATTCTTATCTCCAGACTTCCGGTCTTGTCTCTCAGTCCAGAACACTTTCTCCCCACTTTTGTGCATGAATGACTCATTTTTCTAAGATTTTTCTCTCATGTTACTATCAACGTGGCCAGTACTGACTCATCTCTATTCAAACTTCCATTCCCAAGCCCTTATTTGTTCCAATGCACTTTGAAAGCTCAAATTCACTGTATACTTTTGTCACTTATTTATTAACTTATTTATTTCATTCATTATTTACTTCCCTGCCATCAAAATGTACACTTCATGCAAAATGTACACTTCATGCAAAATGTACACTTTCATGCCATCAAAATGCAACAATTTTTGTTTATTCTAACTCTATTGGCAAGCCTGGAACAGTGTATGGTTACAGAAAGTGTTCCATAGTATTTGTTGAATGCATGCATGAAAGAAAAAGGAAGTGCTCAGGTTTTTTTCAGATTTTGGCTATTGTAAACAGTGCAACAATGAACATACAAATGCAGATGTCATTTCGACTGTACTTACTGGTTAAAGAAACTTTAATACATCTATTCTGTGGAATACTATGCAGCTGTTAGAAAAGATGAAGTCATGAAATTGGTACGTAAGTGGATCAACATGAAAAGTATCGTGTTAAGTGAAATGAATCAGAAAAAGAGGGACAGGTATAGAAAGATTACACTCATTCATGGAATATAAAGTAACAGAATGGGAGATTAACACCCAAGAGTAGTAGAGATAAGGACCAGGAGATCTGCTCCATGGCTTAGAAACTGGCCTCACATGCTGGAGGAAAAGGCAGCTCAGATAGAAAAGGGAACATCAAGTAAAAAATGTTGGTAGGACCCATTCAGGCCAAAAGATGAATGCCAAGAGTAGACCGTAGACCGAAAATTATGGCCGCTCAAAACCTCTATTGCAAACCACAACACCCAAAAGGAGAGAGGGAGCAAAAGGGAATGCCCTGCACAGAGGCAGAGCGGGGTGGTGAGGACAGGGTGGGGGTGGTGGGAGGGATGCTGGAACCA